>NW_025536333.1:15000-61974 GCF_020615455.1 Coregonus clupeaformis
CGTTCGACCCCATCCATGCCCCTGAGCGGGAGCAGGGTTACTACCTCGCCCTGGGTCTCTGTCTTCTCTTCACCGCTCGCTTCCTGCTCCTGCAGCCAGCCATCTTTGGACTGCACCACCTGGGCATGCAGATACGCATCGCTCTCTTCAGCCTCATCTATAAGAAGGTGTGGGGGGAGGTGGTGTGTGTTTGTGTGAGCAGGGTGTGTGTGTGTGTGTGTGTGCACATCTTAGGCATGCCACCACCTAGGCAGGCATGTAGATCCACATTGCCTTCTTCAGTGTAGCCAGACTCTTGTGTGAGGGTTGGGCTGTGTGGTTGCCACACCCTCTTAGTGTCACACAGCAGCCTCTCCTGCCTCAGGTTTTTAACCCTTTGTGTCTGTCCTAACCCCTGACCTTTGACCTCTCAGACTCTGAAGCTGTCCAGCCGGGTCCTGGACAAGATCAGCACAGGTCAGCTGGTCAGCCTGATGTCAGCCCACCTCAACAAGCTGGATGAGGTAAGAACCACCCAACTCATCTGCTGTACTAACCCTAACCTCAACCTCAACAATCTCAATGAGAACTAAGGACCCAAGTAATCTACTTATTAACCGTCAGTTTACCAGGTTAGTCGACTGAGAATGCGTTCTCCTTTATAACAATGAAGTCAAGAAGAACATTGTCTTCGCCGTTGCATAGGAGTGATGAAACGGGTTAGAAGACAATGGGGGAAGAATTTCAGTGGAGAAGAGGTGGGGGATTTGAATTAGCCAGTTGGAAGCTGGGGATAGTTAGGTGGCCATGGTGGTATGAGGGGACCAGGGTGAAGGGGCCAGGTTGGGCCAGGATACCGTAGTCGAGGGCAGGGGTGACATTTGAATCATTGTTGCATCATCATCCAAACACCAAGCTATGCTTTCTACGAATTGAGCCTCCACAACACTAGCTGTGCTCCCAGGAATATCTACCAATTGAACTATGTGGTAACAAACCTACTACAGCATGGGCCGAATCCCAGCTCGAGATACACACGCAGCCAGGCAACTCCAACCTCCCTGTAAAATCATACATCCTGCAGATGTCAATGAGAGAAGGGCGTAAAAAATGTGAGTCACCCTCCCAGCACATTTCTCCACTCCGGTTAGGCTTGGGCATGAGCCCTATGTCAGTGCTCAGTGGTGGAAAACAACTGAAGCTAGCCGTTTGTCAAGCCAACATGGGATGAGAGGGGTGTGTCATTTAGCCTTAACGTGGCTAGGCTAGTGAAGGCTGAACATTAGGAGTCCTAGAGCAGGGGTGTTGAATGTCAATACACTCTGCTACCTGCTCCCTAGGCAATTATCACCTGGATTGGATGTGGCTTCAAACTCTCACTCATTCCCAAGCTCTCCCTTCTCCTCTCTTGTGGCTTGGCCCAAAGCTATCTCTACGAACTAGCATGTGCTTACTTTGCCAAGCCCTCCCATCTAGGTTTTTTGGATAAAGGGGTAGACGGTTAACACTTTACTTGATTTTGGCATTCTGAACCAAATCTCACGTGCGCAGGCAAGCTAGATATATATTGTTTCTTCAACTTCATATTCATTATCTCCAGTACCACAACAACATTAACATATGAGACCCACCATCTCTTTTCAGTCTTATGTTCTACAATTTGAAATTGTGTTTTTTACATTGGATAAATGGCGTATCATACACTGCAGTTGGAGGAAACATGGGGAAGTAATGCTGCTTTAAAAGTTGATAAACTTATGATCCAAGAAAAAGGCATTCAAACATTTAGATTTTCACACTTGCTCTACATTAATCCTTGGGAATCATACTGTATATTTAGAAAAGGAATCATTTCACCAAATTGCCAAAATGGATTCTCTGAACATTATCTCACCAAGTTCCCCCATTAGCCAAACCATCTACAGTATTAAATAACCTATTGTTGCATAAAGATAACCTTTCACATTGAACAGCTACAGTGCTGTTCTTTGTTTACGCACATTTAGCCTCGTTTACACCCTCTAAAGCCTTAGACCCACCCATCTCTTAAACAAATGCAAATGTAGTCATGTGGGTCATGTGGCTCTATGGGGGGTGCCACAGGGTTCAATTCTTGGGCCTACTCTTTTCTCTGTGTATATCAATGATGTCGCTCTTGCTGCTGGTGACTCTCAGATCCACCTCTACGCAGACGACACCATTTTGTATACATCTGGCCCTTCATTGGACACTGTGTTAACAAACCTCCAAACGAGCTTCAATGCCATACAACACTCCTTCAGTAGCCTCCAACTGCTAGTAAAACTAAATGCATGCTCTTCAATCGAACGCTGCTGGCACCCGCCCACCCGACTAGAATCAATACTCTCGACGGGTCTGACCTAGAGTATGTGGACAACTACAAATACCTAGGTGTCTGGTTAGACTGTAAACTCTCCTTCCAGACTCACATTAAGCATCTCCAATCCAAACTTAAATCTAGAATCGGCTTCCTATTTTGCAACAAAGCCTCCTTCACTCATGCTGCCAAACATGCCCTCGTAAAACTGACTATCCTACCGGTCCTTGACTTCGGCGATGTCATTTACAAAATAGCCTCCAACACTCTTCTCAGCAAATTGGATGTAGTCTATCACAGTGCCATCCGTTTTGTCATCAAAGCCCCATATACTACCGACCATTGTGACCTGTACGCTCTTGTTGGCTGGCCCTCACTACATATTCGTCGCCAAACCCACTGGCTCCAGGCCATCTATAAATCACTGCTAGGCAAATCCCCGCCTTAGCTCATTGGTCACCATAGCAACACCCACCCGTAGTATGCGCTCCAGCAGGTATATCTCACTGGTCATCCCCAAAGCCAACACCTCCTTTGGCCGCCATTCCTTCCAGTTCTCTGCTGCCAATGACTGGAACGAACTGCAAAAATCTCTGAAGCTGGAGACTCTTATCTCCCTCACTAACTTTAAGCATCAGTTGTCAGAGCACCTTACCAATCACTGCACCTGTACACAGCCCATCTGTAATTAGCCCACCCAACTACCTCATCCCCATATTGTTATTTATTTTGCTAATTTGCACCCCAGTATCTCTATTTGCACATCATCTCTTGCACATCTATCATTCCAGTGTTAATACTAATTGTAATTATTTTGCACTATGGCCTATTTATTGCCTTACCTCCATAACTAGATACATTTGCACACACTGTATATATATTTTCTGTTGTATTTTTGACTTTATGTTTTGTTTTACCCCATATGTAACTCTGTGTTGTTGTTGTTTTTATCGCACTGCTTTGCTTTATCTTGGCCAGGTCGCAGTTGTAAATGAGAACTTGTTCTCAACTGGCTTACCTGGCTAAATAAAGGTGAAAAAATAAAATACAAATTATAAAAAAATGTGCTAAAGCAGTGAGTTAGTGTTTAAAACACAAAGAAAATATTTCAACAATAAAATACTTTATTAACTTCAAGTGCTAAAGGTAGTAGCCTACAATTAGGAAAAACTTAAACACATAAAGGCTTAGGTAAAAACAACATCTAGATCTAGGACTATATCATTAGATCCTTTAAGTAACTTTGGTTCAGGTCATGTTATGATATGAACAAAGAAATCTAGCCTGAGAGCATATTTCTGTCCTGCCCTTTGGAGCAGGACATGTAATGTCCATGGCCTTTTCATTGCAAAAGTCCTGATCTTCTCAATATATGTTTTCCGGGTTGTGTCCAGTCAGGGGGATGCTTTCACATCTCTGGGAGGAAGGACGTCAACATTGCACAGCAGCTTAAACCTGGTTCCATCTGAGTGAACGTTCCTTGGCCACAACAACACCAGGCTCCAGACCATTCAAGCTGTAAAGGAGGAAAGCAGACAAGACATTCAAACCCTGCATACCAGCAATAACATTAATTGACCCCCAAGTCCAAGTAATAAGCTCAAAGTACAAAGACAAATTACCTAAAGTGTTGCTTGTTCACCCTCAATCATTGTACTGGTGGCGGAGAGCAGTATGTGAAAACTGCGTGTTTCTATATTGATTTTAATTAATTATGAGTAGGCATGACCTAATTCCCTACTAATTTCCTACTAATTGGTTTATGATGTAATTGAAAACCCTTATCTTCCTCTATCTTTTTTACTGCAAAACATAGAAACGCATCATTTTTACATATGTTGATGTTAGGGTGGTGCTGGAGATGATGAATATGAAGTAGAACATTTTAGAGATGTCCCTATAATGCTAACAATCTGTTATGAGAGATGTTTATGAATTATGATGCAGTTATTATGCAATCAATGTAAGTGGTGAAAGCAGCTCGTCTTTGCAGTTCTTTCACATCAGTGCAGATGAAGGAAAGGAGGTGAGGAGAGAACAGGACTTAAGACTATTGAGATTCACACCCAAGTGGACAGAAATCGTGCGCCTGTGGTTCACCTGCCCCTGAATGTGTGTGTGTGCTTGTGAGTGCTAGTTTAGCACACCGTATGTCATTTAACCGACAGTATGTAATTTAGCCGACAGTATGTAGTTTAGCTGACAGCATGTAATTTAACCGACAGTATGTAATTTAACTGACAGTATGTAGTTTAGCCGACAGTATGTAGTTTAGCTGACAGTATGTAATTTAACTGACAGTATGTAGTTTAGCCGACAGTATGTAGTTTACCCGACAGTATGTAGTTTAGCCAACAGTATGTAGTTTAGCCGACAGTATGTAATTTAACCGACAGTATGTAGTTTAGCCGACAGTATGTAGTTTAGCCAACAGTATGTAATTTAGCTGACAGTATGTAATTTAACCGACAGTATGTAGTTTAGCCGACAGTATGTAGTTTAGCCAACAGTATGTAGTTTAGCCGACAGTATGTAGTTTAGCCAACAGTATGTAATTTAGCTGACAGTATGTAATTTAGCTGACAGTATGTAATTTAACCGACAGTATGTAGTTTAGCCGACAGTATGTAGTTTAGCCAACAGTATGTAGTTTAGCCAACAGTATGTAGTTTAGCCGACAGTATGTAGTTTAGCCAACAGTATGTAGTTTAGCCGACAGTATGTAGTTTAGCTGACAGTATGTAGTTTAGCCGACAGCATGTAGTTTAGCTGACAGCATGTAGTTTAGCTGACAGTATGTAGTTTAGCCGACAGTATGTAGTTTAGCTGACAGTATGTAGTTTAGCCGACAGCATGTAGTTTAGCTGACAGCATGTAGTTTAGCTGACAGTATGTAGTTTAACCGACAGTATGTAGTTTAGCCGACAGCATGTAATTTAACCGACAGTATGTAATTTAACTGACAGCATGTAGTTTAGCCGACAGCATGTAGTTTAGCCGACAGTATGTAATTTAGCCGACAGTATGTAGTTTAGCCGACAGTATGTAGTTTAGCCGACAGAATGTAATTTAACTGACAGCATGTAGTTTAGCCGACAGTATGTAGTTTAGCCGACAGTATGTAGTTTAGCCGACAGAATGTAATTTAACCGACAGTATGTAGTTTAGCCGACAGAATGTAATTTAACTGACAGTATGTAGTTTAGCCGACAGAATGTAATTTAACTGACAGTATGTAATTTAACCGACAGTATGTAGTTTAGCCAACAGTATGTAATTTAACTGACAGTATGTAATTTAACCGACAGTATGTAGTTTAGCCAACAGTATGTAATTTAGCCGACAGAATGTAATTTAGCCGACAGTATGTAGTTTAGCCGACAGAATGTAATTTAGCCGACAGTATGTAATTTAGCCGACAGAATGTAATTTAGCCGACAGTATGTAGTTTAGCCGACAGAATGTAGTTTAGCCGACAGCATGTAGTTTAGCCGACAGTATGTAGTTTAGCCGACAGCATGTAGTTTAGGCGACAGCATGTAGTTTAGCCAACAGTATGTAGTTTAGCTCGACAGCATGTAGTTTAGCCAACAGTATGTAATTTAGCCGACAGTATGTAGTTTAGCCGACAGCATGTAGTTTAGCCGACAGTATGTAGTTTTTATTTTTTATTTTTTTATTTCACCTTTATTTAACCAGGTAAGCCAGTTGAGAACAGGTTCTCATTTACAACTGCGACCTGGCCAAGATAAAGCAAAGTAGTGCAATAAAAACAACACAGAGTTACATATGGGGTAAAAAAAAAACATAAAGTCAGAAATACAACAGAAAATATATATACAGTGTGTGCAAATGTAGCAAGTTATGGAGGTAAGGCAATAAATAGGCTATAGTGCAGAATAATTACAATAGTATTAACACTGGAATGCTAGATGTGCAAGAGATTATGTGCAAATAGAGATA
Source organism: Coregonus clupeaformis (assembly GCF_020615455.1). NCBI lineage: Eukaryota > Metazoa > Chordata > Actinopteri > Salmoniformes > Salmonidae > Coregonus > Coregonus clupeaformis. The sequence goes on from NW_025536333.1 coordinate 21,281, forward strand.
CTGGGGTGCAAAAGAGCTAATTAAATAACAATATAGGGATGAGGTAGTTGGGCGGGCTAATTTCAGATGGGCTGTGTACAGGTGCAGTGATCGGTAAGGTGCTCTGACAACTGATGCTTAAAGTTAGTGAGGGAGATAAGAGTCTCCAGCTTCAGAGATTTTTGCAATTCGTTCCAGTCATTGGCAGCAGAGAACTGGAAGGAATGGCGGCCAAAGGAGGTGTTGGCTTTGGGAATGACCAGTGAGATATACCTGCTGGAGCGCAGACTGCGGGTGGGTGCTGCTATGGTGACCAATGAGCTAAGATAAGGCGGGGATTTGCCTAGCAGTGATTTATAGATGGCCTGGAGCCAGTGGGTTTGACGACGAACATGTAGTGAGGACCAGCCAACAAGAGCGTACAGGTCACAGTGGTGGGTAGTGTATGGGGCTTTGGAGACAAAACGGATGGCACTGTGATAGACTACATCCAATTTGCTGAGTAGAGTGTTGGAGGCTATTTTGTAAATGACATCGCCGAAGTCAAGGACCGGTAGGATAGTCAGTTTTACGAGGGCATGTTTGGCAGCATGAGTGAAGGAGGCTTTGTTGCGAAATAGGAAGCCGATTCTAGATTTAACTTTGGATTGGAGATTCTTTATGTGAGTCTGGAAGTTGAGTTTACAGTCTAACCAGACACCTAGGTATTTGTAGTTTAGCCGACAGTATATGGTTTAGCTGACAGTATGTGATTTAACCGACAGTATGTAATTTAACCGACAGTATGTAGTTTAACCGACAGTATGTAGTTTAGCCTACAGCATGTAGTTTAGCCGACAGTATGTAGTTTAGCCAACAGTATGTAATTTAACTGACAGCATGTAATTTAGCCAACAGTATGTAATTTAACCGACAGTATGTTGTTTAGCCGACAGTATGTAGTTTAGGCGACAGCATGTAGTTTAGCCGACAGCATGTAGTTTAGCCAACAGTATGTAGTTTAGCCGACAGCATGTAGTTTAGCTGACAGCATGTAGTTTAGCCGACAGTATGTTGTTTAGCCGACAGTATGTAGTTTAGGCGACAGCATGTAGTTTAGCCGACAGCATGTAGTTTAGCCGACAGTATGTAGTTTAGCCAACAGTATGTAATTTAACTGACAGCATGTAATTTAGCCAACAGTATGTAGTTTAGCCGACAGCATGTAGTTTAACCGACAGTATGTAGTTTAGCCGACAGTATGTAGTTTAGCCGACAGCATGTAGTTTAGCCAACAGCATGTAGTTTAGCCGACAGCATGTAGTTTAGCTGACAGCATGTAGTTTAGCCGACAGCATGTAGTTTAGCCGACAGCATGTAGTTTAGCTGACAGCATGTAGTTTAGCCGACAGCATGTAGTTTAGCCGACAGTATGTAGTTTAGCCGACAGCATGTAGTTTCAGCCGACAGCATGTAGTTTAGCCGACAGCATGTAGTTTAGCTGACAGCATGTAGTTTAGCCGACAGTATGTAGTTTAGCCGACAGCATGTAGTTTAGCCGACAGCATGTAGTTTAGCCGACAGCATGTAGTTTAGGCGACAGCATGTAGTTTAGCCAACAGCATGTAGTTTAGCCGACAGCATGTAGTTTAGCTGACAGCATGTAGTTTAGCCGACAGTATGTAGTTTAGCCGACAGCATGTAGTTTAGCCGACAGTATGTAGTTTAGCCGACAGCATGTAGTTTCAGCCGAAGCATGTAGTTTAGCCGACAGCATGTAGTTTAGCTGACAGCATGTAGTTTAGCCGACAGTATGTAGTTTAGCCGACAGCATGTAGTTTAGCTGACAGTATGTAGTTTAGCCGACAGCATGTAGTTTAGCCAACAGCATGTAGTTTAGCTGACAGTATGTAGTTTAGCCGACAGCATGTAGTTTAGCTGACAGCATGTCTATCCACACTTCTCAAGGAATGTGTAAAACAGGGGTATTCAACCAGGGGTCTGCAGGGGATCTGCGGGAAAAAAATAAGAAAAAATACGTGATCTTATTGTATTATTTCAATGTTTTTATGAATATCGCTAACAACAACAGAATAAATACATTTTTTATTACATACCGACAGGAGAAAATAGGAGAATATCTTATTTCTAATGATGTCAACTTTATTTGTCAACTCTTAATATTGAGCAAATTACAGTCATTGGAGCCAATTACATTCACTGGACGTATATGACATAGGCTTAGAAAAAGCACACCCGCTAATAGGCTACCAGTCAATAGGCTACCTGGGGGTGTTGTCTCTGGGCCTCTCCTCTGTGTCATACAGCCGTGACAATGCGTCTGCCTTCACGTTCTTCGTACCCGGTATGTATGACAGTGTAAAATCGAACCGGGTGAAGAATAGGGCCCACCTGGCCTGGCGAGGATTCAGCCTCCTCGCTGCCCGGATGTACTCCAGGTTACGGTGGGAGCTGCGACCTTGCCAAAGCCCCGGATAAACCTCCGATAGTAGTTGGCGAAGCCAAGGAAGCGCTGCCCCTCCTTAACTGTGGTTGGAGTCGGCCAATTACGCACGGCTGAAATGCGATCTCCATCCATCTCCACACCTGAAGCGGTATCCGAGGAAGGAGACGGACTGCTGGAAAAACATACACTTCTCTGCCTTGGCATAAAGGTCATTTTCCAAGAGTCGGGCCAGCACTTTGCGAACCAGGGACACATGCTCGGTGCGCGTTGTGGAATACAACCAGAATGTAGACCGATGTAGACCACTACACAGCGACCAAGCATGTACCGAAACACCTCGTTCACAAAGGACTGGAAGACGGATGGAGCATTCATCAAACCGTAGGGCATCACCAGGTATTCATAATGCCCCGTGGTTGTGCTGAATGCTGTCTTCCACTCATCCCCCTCTCGGAAACGCACCAGGTAATACGCACTCCTGAGATCTAATTTGGTGAAGAAGCACGCCCCATGACGGAATGAGGGGGAGAGGATAACTAAATCTGATTGTCTCCTTAGTGGTCGATAATCAATGTACGGGCGCAGAACGCCGTCTTTCTTCTTCACAAAGAAGAAACTCGAGGAGGCGGGTGAAGCGGAGGGACGTATATACCCCTGGCGCAGGGACTCGGTGACGTATGTTTCCATAGCCGCCATTTCAGCATGCGACAGTGGGTACACATGACTCCTGGGAGGCACAGCGTCTACCCGGAGGTTTATTGCGCAATCCCCCGCCCGATGAGGTGGTAACTGGGTAGCCTGCGTATTTGAAAACGTGTGCGCCAATTCGAGGATTTCGGGGGGAATGCGCACGGTGGAAGTACTGTCTGGACTTTCCACCATGGTTGCACCAACGGAAACACCTAGACACCTACCCTGACACTCTCGCGACCACCCTGTGAGAACCCTCTGCGGCCATGAGAAGGTGGGGTTGTGGAGTGCTAACCAAGGGATACCTTTTATTTTACCTTTATTTAACCAGGTAAGCCAGTTGAGAACAAGTTCTCATTTACAACTGCGACCTGGCCAAGATAAAGCATAGTAGTGCGATAAAAACAACAACACAGAGTTACATATGGGGTAAAAAAAACATAAAGTCAATAAAATACAACAGAAAATATATATACAGTGTGTGCAAATGTAGCAAGTTATGGAGGTAAGGCAATACATAGGCTATAGTGCAAAATAATTACAATTAGTATTAACACTGGAATGCTAGATGTGCAAGAGATTATGTGCAAATAGAGATACTGGGGTGCAAAAGAGCAAAATAAATAACAATATAGGGATGAGGTAGTTGGGTGGGCTAATTTCAGATGGGCTGTGTACAGGTGCAGTGATCGGTAAGGTGCTCTGACAACTGATGCTTAAAGTTAGTGAGGGAGATAAGAGTGTCCAGCTTCAGAGATTTTTGCAATTCGTTCCAGTCATTGGCAGCAGAGAACTGGAAGGAATGGCGGCCAAAGGAGGTGTTGGCTTTGGGAATGACCAGTGAGATATACCTGCTGGAGCGCAGACTACAGGTGGGTGCTGCTATGGTGACCAATGAGCTAAGATAAGGCAGGGATTTGCCTAGTTGTGATTTAAAGATGGCCTGGAGCCAGTGGGTTTGACGACGAACATGTAGTGAGGACCAGCCAACAAGAGCGTACAGGTCACAGTGGTGGGTAGTGTATGGGGCTTTGGAGACAAAACGGATGGCATTGTGATAGACTACATCCAATTTGCTGAGTAGAGTGTTGGAGGCTATTTTGTAAATGACATCGCCGAAGTCAAGGATCGGTAGGATAGTCAGTTTTACGAGGGCATGTTTGGCAGCATGAGTGAAGGAGGCTTTGTTGCGAAATAGGAAGCCGATTCTAGATTTAACTTTGGATTGGAGATTCTTAATGTGAGTCTGGAAGGAGAGTTTACAGTCTAACCAGACACCTAGGTATTTGTAGTTGTCCACATACTCTAGGTCAGACCCGTCGAGAGTGGTGATTCTAGTCGGGTGGGCGGGTGCCAGCAGCGTTCGATTGAAGAGCATGCATTTCGTTTTACTAGTGTTTAAGAGCAGTTGGAGGCTACTGAAGGAGTGTTGTATGGCATTGAAGCTCGTTTGGAGGTTTGTTAACACAGTGTCCAATGAAGGGCCAGATGTATACAAAATGGTGTCGTCTGCGTAGAGGTGGATCTGAGAGTCACCAGCAGCAGGAGCGACATCATTGATATACACGGAGAAAAGAGTCGGCCCAAGAATTGAACCCTGTGGCACCCCCATAGAGACTGCCATAGGTCCAGACAACAGGCCCTCCGATTTGACACACTGAACTCTATCTGAGAAGTAGTTGGTGAACCAGGCGAGGCAGTCATTTGAGAAACCAAGGCTATTTAGTCTGCCAATAAGAATGCGGTGGTTGACAGAGTCGAAAGCCTTGGCCAGGTCGATGAAGACGGCTGCACAGTACTGTCTATTATCGATGACCAGCTCGGAAACCGGATTGCATAGCGGAGAAGGTACGGTGGGATTCGAAATGGTCGGTGATCTGTTTGTTAACTTGGCTTTCAAATACTTTCGAAAGGCAGGGCAGGATGGATATAGGTCTGTAACAGTTTGGATCTAGAGTGTCACCCCCTTTGAAGAGGGGGATGACCGCGGCAGCTTTCCAATCTCTGGGGATCTCAGACGTTACGAAAGAGAGGTTGAACAGACTAGTAATAGGGGTTGCGACAATTTCGGCGGCTAGTTTTAGAAAGAAAGGGTCCAGATTGTCTAGCCCAGCTGATTTGTAGGGGTCCAGATTTTGCAGCTCTTTCAGAACATACCTAATACCACAGGGAAAGCAGAGGACTCAGTAATAAAAAAAATGTGATCTGCTCACAATGAGTCTTCTGGGTAATCATGGTGATTGGTGCAGGAACTTCCTGAACAAACCCGGACCCTTATGGTCGACTATCAAGTGCTCTGATGGGGAGTGGAATGGATAGGGGAACCAGTGAAATGCGTAGACGGCGTGAGAATGCCCTGTTCATAAAGTTCCCAGCTGCGCCTGAATCGACTAGCGCCTTACACTGGGGAACTACCATGTGATCGGGAAAGTAGATAGGTAGGGTACAGTGCGCAGCAGAGGGCTCTGAATGAGTGTGGGTGTTCGATACCTGGGGTGATGCGAGAGTGCCCTGCTTGCCGCCTCCAGACCCAAAAGATCGTTGACGACAACGTGTGGTGTACTGTCCCTTCGTGCCACCAGAGTGGCACTGTCGCTGTCGTCCTCCACTCTCTCGGACGGCGGCTACCACCCAGCTCCATCAGCTCGGGAACCGAGTCGGCCAGGGTGGGAACGGGCTGACCCCTTCCAGGACGTCCTCTGGCTGCCAGCAGGTTGTCCAAATGGATGGCCATGTACGCCAGTTGCGTGAAGGACAACATGGTGTCCCGGCAGGCCAGCTCCCGTCGGACGTCCTCCCCGCAGATGGCACCGGAAATGGTCGATCAGGACCCGCTCGTTCAACCCGGACCCCGCTGCAAGAGTCCGAAACTCCAACGCGAAGTCCTGCGTGGTCCTCGTCCCCCTGCCTCAGGTGGATCAGCCGTTCGTCCGCCTCTCGACCCTCGGGCGGGTGATCGAGACCGACCGAAAGAGGCGAGCGAACTCCCCGTAGTTCTCCAATGCAGCTCCTTCTTTGTTCCAAACCACGTCGTCCCACTCCAGGGCTTTCCCGAGAGGCAGGAAACGAGGACGGACACCTTCTCCCACTCCGATGGTGCCGGCCTGATGCTGGAGAAGTAGAGCTCCAGTTGGAGGAGGAATCCTTGGCAGAGCGCCGCCGTCCCGTCGAACTCCCATGGTCGGGATATCTGGATCCCTACGGGTGCTGGGGTGTGGGTGGATGGATCCGGTTGGCCAGCTGGTCTCGACAGATCGGGTCCTTTCCTCTCCAGGCGTTGGACGAACAGAATAACCCGATCCATCGCTTCCCCCAAGCTGGCCAGCATCGTGGAATGCTCCTGGACCCATGCCACGACTCCAGGCATGCGCTCCTCTCCCACTGACTCCATAGCGGGTGGGTGATTCTGTGATGAGTGTTTTTAGAAGGAGAGTTTATTCCGTCGTACACAGTTGCGCTCGATAGCGACCACAAAATACAGGCACAGGGGAACAATCTACCCGGCAATACAAGGTACGGGTAGCTCCAACAAAATACAGGCACAGGGGAACAATCTACCCCGGCAATACAAGGTACGTGTAGCTCCACCGAGCTACACTCAATTCACATAAAACAATCACCCACAAGGACAAGGGGGCAGAGGGAACACTTATACACAGACTAATGAGGGGATATGAACCAGGTGTGTGTAATTGACAAGACAAGACAAATGGAATGATGATATATGGAGCGGCAGTGGCTAGTAAGCCGGTGACGACGAACGCCGAAACCTGCCCGAACAAGGAGGGGAGGCAGCCTCTGCGGAAGTCGTGACACTACCAGTCAATAGGCTACCAGTCAATAGTCTACCAGTGCGGCAGGTGCTGCTGGCTGCTGGTAAGCTTTCTTGACTTGGACATACATTTTTGCCAACACATGGCTAACCTTTGTTAAACCAGCTAAACAGCTGCTCTTAGCGAAAATGTGTTTGTAGTTACTTTTCTAGCTAATATGTTATGTTAAAGTTTACAATTCCTCTTCCATTTAAAATGTGGGAGGTCAAAATAATGAAAAACGATCTACCAAATTATTCATTTTAAAATGTTGATTACTTGTGACATTATCATTTACCTGATGATAAGACAACACGTGTAAAATTTTTTTTTTGCTAATGTATGATAGGGGTCCCTGGGTTGCCGGTTTGCCTGGTAGGGTTGAAGACCCCTGGTCTAAAATATGTCGTTTTTTTTGTGTGTGCTTGTGTGTGCGCTTGTGTGTGTGTGTGTGTGTGGTCTGTGTACATATACATGTTACTGCCTGTGTCTTCTCTTCATACATTCATCTGTATGTGTTGCAGAGTCTTGGCCTGGCCCACTTTGTGTGGATCACCCCTCTGCAGTGTATCCTGTGTGTGGGGTTGATCTGGGAGCTGATCGAGGTGAATGGTTTCTGTGCCCTGGCTGCCCTCACCCTGCTGGGCATCATACAGGCCTGCCTCTCCCAGAAGATGGGGCCTCACAGGTGGGTACTGGACCGTACAGGAGTTCACACACACACACGCACACACACGTACACGTACACACACACTGTGCTCTCTAGATGGGTCTGTACAAGACAGGTAGCCCTGATCTCCACCAGTGATCTCATCTTACCCACAGAGAACAGAACGGCATGGCCTGTGCCCCTGAGAAATGTCAACAAAGTGGGAAACCGTGCCTATTCAGACATGCACAACTTTCACTGTTCCATACAAAACTCTTTGATCCAGAAATAAATCTTGTTAATTAACATCCAAACCCGTTAGGTCTTCATGTTTATGTTCTCAGCCATCTCTCTGAAGTTGAAAAGTCTCATTAATTGTATCAATATGGTGTGTGTGTGTCTTATTCTCTGTGTGTGTGTGTGTGTGTACATGTGTCTTATTCTGTGTGTGTGTGTGTGAGTGTGTGTGCGTACATGTGTCTTATTCTGTGTGTGTGTGTGTGTGTGTGTGTGTGCGTACGTGTGTCTTGTTCTGTGTGTGTGTGTGTGTGTGTGTGTGCGTGCGTGCGTACATGTGTCTTATTCTGTGTGTGTGTTTGTGTGTGTGTGTGCGTACGTACGGGTGTCTTATTATGTGTGTGTGTGTGTGTGGATCCTATTATCAGGCAGAAAAGAGCAGGGATGATCAGCAGGCGTCTGGCTCTGACCTCAGAGATTGTAGAGAACATCCACTTAGTGAAGGCCTATGGCTGGGAGGAGGTGATGGAGGACATCATCAAGAACATCAGACAGTAAGACACACCAAACACTCCATAACCTAACTATAACCTAATACTGTACATCAACAGAGACAAGTGATCTAACAAGCAATGTTCAGGGCAACGATCCCAGAGCTATAGGGAAAGTGGTCATGCTTTGACTCTATTGTATAACTCTAATACTCTAACGTGAAAAGTCATGTTAGCAACACGAACCCATCGACCCGAGATCTTCTGGGAACTAAAAACAGTTAGTTGGGATAGATGATCTGTGACTCTCATTAACGAGATTCCCATCAAGATAATTTCACTTCACTTCCATTAAATATGACTCAAAGCTCAAAGGAAGGATTAATTGTGGTCTATGATCATGACACATGACTTTCACAAACAAAGCCAATCAGAGCAACAATCCTGCATTGTGTAGTCCAGCCAATGAACGGAGAGATCTATCCTTGACGTGTGATGTTTTTTGTTATACAATCCTTGAGTAAATTGCCAATGATCAATGTTTAATCCCTGTCTGATTTTGGAGAATTTTGGGCTAAATCCATAATTTGATTTCCCTTTGGCTGTTTGTCCACCTATTTATGCCATCAAGTACATGACAGGATGTCTTGTAACCTTGTCTAGGCAGATTGTGACATAAAAATATGGTCGCCCCCACCTCTCCTCTCTCCCCCCTCCCAGGGATGAGATGACGTTGACGAGGAAGATTGGTTCTCTGCGTTACTTCTACAGTGCCTCCTACTTCTTCTCTGCCATCCTGGTCATTGTGTCAGCCATCGTGCCCCATGCCCTCAGCAAGGTACTTTTCCCCACTGGTCTATATATATATTTATATCAAATCTGATTGACTTGTGATGTTTTTGATGTTGTGAGTATTTGTTTTGTATTTGTATTGTTGACAAAGTATGACAAATTAATTTCCTCTTGTGGATTAATAAAGGACCTGTTCTTATCTGTTTTACTACGAAACATAGAAACACACAATTTTCACATACATATGTAGCCACTGGTATTGTGCTGGATATAATGAATATGAGGTAAAAGATCTGTGAAATACTCCCATTGGGGATTAATAAAGTACAATCTGAATGGGGTCTATCCAGGGCATCATCCTGAGAAGTATCTTTACCACCGCCTCCTACTGCATGGTGCTCCGTATGACCCTCACCAGACAGCTGCCTGGCTCTATACAGATGTGGTACGACACCCTGGCGCTGGTCACAAAGATAGAGGTGAGGCGGTTATGCGTACTTGGGCATGGGAGGAAAAGACGGATGGGGGGACGGGAGAGGGGAGAGGGATGGGGGGAGGACAGGGGGAGAAAAGAGGGGTGGGGGAGAGGTCAGGGAGCAGAAAAAGGGATGGGGGAGGGGGGGGAGGGGATGGGGATGGGGAGGACAGGGGGAGGGGAGAGGGGTGGAGGGAGGACAGGGGGAGGAGAGAGGAGTGGGGAGGTTGGGGGAGGGGGGAGGGATGGGGGGAGAGAGGGGTGGAGAGGAGAGAGGGGTGGGGGGAGGGATGGGGGAGGGGATGGGGATGGGGAGGACAGGGGGAGGGGAGAGGGGTGGAGGAGGACAGGGGGAGGAGGAGAGGAGTGGGGAGGTTGGGGGGAGGGATGGGGGAGAGAGGGGTGGAGAGGAGAGAGGGGTGGGGGAGGAAAGGGGAGGGGGAGAGGGGTGGGGGGAGGACAGGGGGAGGAGAGAGGAGTGGGGAGGTTGGGGGGAGGGGGAGGGATGGGGGGAGAGAGGGGTGGAGAGGAGAGAGGGGTGGGGGGAGGGATGGGGAGGGGATGGGGATGGGGAGGACAGGGGGAGGGGAGAGGGGTGGAGGGAGGACAGGGGGAGGAGAGAGGAGTGGGGAGGTTGGGGGAGGGATGGGGGAGAGAGGGGTGGAGAGGGAGAGGGGTGGGGGAGGAAAGGGGAGGGAGAGGGGTGGGGGGAGGACAGGGGGAGGAGAGAGGGGTGGAGGGAGGACAGGGGAGGAGAGAGGAGTGGGGAGGTTGGGGGAGGGGGAGGGATGGGGGAGAGAGGGGTGGAGAGGAGAGAGGGGTGGGGGGAGGAAAGGGGAGGGGAGAGGGGTGGGGGGAGGACAGGGGGAGGAGAGAGGACAGCGTCAGAGGAGAGGGGTGAGGAGAGGAAAGGGGGAGTGAGAGGGGTAGGGGGAGTGAGAGGGATACGGGGAGGAAAGGGGGAGAGGAGAGGGGTTAGGGGAGGACAGGGGAGGGAGAGGGGTGGGGGAGGACAGGGGAGGGGGAGTAAGAGGGGTACGGGGAGGAAAGGGGAGAGGGGTGGGGGGAGGAAAGGGGGAGGGAGAGGGGTGGGGAGGAAAGGGGGAGGGGAGAGGGGGGGGGGAGGACAGGGGAGGGGGAGTAAGAGGGGTACGGGAGGAAAGGGAGAGGGGTGGGGGAGGAAAGGGGAGGGGAGAGGGGTGGGGGAGGACAGGGGGAGGGGGAGTAAGAGGGGTACGGGGAGGAAAGGGGGAGGGGAGAGGGGGTGGGGGGGAAAGGGGGAGGGGAGAGGGGGTGGGGGGAGGACAGGGGGAGGGAGAGGGGTGGGGGGAGGACAGGGGGAGGGGAGAGGGGTGGGGGGAGGACAGGGGAGGGAGAGGGGTGGGGGAGGACAGGGGGAGGGGAGAGGGGCAGGGGGAGAGAAGGGGGAGGGGAGTAAGAGGGGTTAGGGGAGGAAAGGGGAGGGGAGAGGGGTGGGGGGAGGAAAGGGGGAGGGGAGAGGGGTGGGGGAGGACAGGGGGAGGGGAGGGGTGGGGGAGGACAGGGGAGGGAGAGGGGAGGGGGAGAGGAGGGAGGGGGAGAGGGTAGGGAGGACAGGGGGAGTGAGAGGGGTAGGGGAGGAAAGGGGAGGGGAGAGGGTGGGGGGAGGAAAGGGGGAGGGAGAGGGGTGGGGGAGGACAGGGGAGGGGAGAGGGTGGGGGGGAGGAGGGGAGGGGAGAGGGGTGGGGGAGGAGAGGGAGAGAGAGGGGGAGAGGGGTGGGGGGAGGACAGGGGAGGGGAGAGGGGTGGGGGGGAGGACAGGGGGAGTGAGAGGGGTGTGGGGGAGGACAGGGGGGAGTGAGAGGGGTGTGGGGAGGACAGGGGAGTGAAGAGGGTGGGGGAGGACAGGGGAGTGAGAGGGGTGTGGGGAGGACAGGGGAGTGAGAGGGGTGTGGGGAGGACAGGGGAGTGAAGAGGGGTGGGGGGAGGAAAGGGAGAGGGGAGAGGGGTAGGGGGAGGAAAGGGAGAGGGGGAGAGGGGTGGGGGAGGACAGGGGAGGGGAGAGGGGTGGGGGGAGGACAGGAGGGCAGGGGGAGGGAGAGGGGTGGGGGGAGGACAGGGGGAGTGAAGAGGGGTGGGGGAGAGGGGGAGGGGAGAGGGGGTAGGGGGAGGACAGGGGGAGTGAAGAGGGGTGGGGGGGAGGACAGGGGGAGTGAAGAGGGGTAGGGGGAGGACAGGGGAGGAAGAGGGTGGGGGAGGAAAGGGGGAGGGGAGAGGGGTGGGGGGAGGACAGGGGAGGGGAGAGGGGTGGGGGGAGGACAGGGGGAGGGGAGGGGTGGGGGAGGACAGGGGAGGGGAGAGGGGTACGGGGGAGAGAAGGGGAGGGGGAGTAAGAGGGTTAGGGAGGACAGGGGGAGTGAGAGGGGTGCGGGGAGAGAAGGGGAGGGGGAGTAAGAGGGGGTTAGGGGAGGACAGGGGAGGGGAGAGGGGTACGGGGGAGAGAAGGGGAGGGGGAGTAAGAGGGGGTTAGGGGGAGGACAGGGGAGTGAGAGGGGTACGGGGGGAGAAGGGGGAGGGGGAGTAAGAGGGGTTAGGGGAGGACAGGGGAGTGAGAGGGGTACGGGGAGGAAAGGGGGAGGGGAGAGGGGTGGGGGGAGGACAGGGGAGGGGAGAGGGGTGGGGGGAGGACAGGGGGAGGGAGAGGGGTGGAGGAGGACAGGGGGAGGAGAGAGGGGTGGGGGGGAGGACAGGGGGAGGAGAGGGGGTGGGGGAGAGGGGAGGGGAGAGGGATGGGGAGAGAAGGGGGAGGGGAGAGGGGTGGGGGGAGGGGAGAGGGGTGGGGGGAGGACAGGGGGAGTGAGAGGGGTGTGGGGAGGACAGGGGAGTGAGAGGGGTGTGGGGAGGACAGGGGGGAGTGAAGAGGGGTGGGGGGAGGACAGGGGAGTGAGAGGGGTGTGGGGAGGACAGGGGGAGTGAGAGGGGTGTGGGGAGGACAGGGGAGTGAAGAGGGGTGGGGGAGGAAAGGGAGAGGGGAGAGGGGTAGGGGGAGGAAAGGGAGAGGGGAGAGGGGTGGGGGGGAGGACAGGGGGAGGGGAGAGGGGTGGGGGGAGGACAGGGGAGGGCAGGGGGAGGGGAGAGGGGTAGGGGGAGGACAGGGGAGTGAAGAGGGGTGGGGGGGAGGACAGGGGAGTGAGAGGGGTGTGGGGAGGACAGGGGAGTGAGAGGGGTGGGGGGGGAGGAAAGGGAGAGGGGTAGGGGGAGGGCAGGGGGAGAGGGGTGGGGGGAGGACAGGGGGAGGGGAGAGGGGTAGGGGGAGAGAAGGGGGAGGGGAGAGGGTAGGGGAGGAAAGGGGAGAGGGGGTAGGGGAGGGGAGAGGGGTGGGGGGAGGACAGGGGAGTGAGAGGGGCACGGGGAGAGAAGGGGGAGGGGGGAGTAAGAGGGGTACGGGGAGGAAAGGGGGAGGGAGAGGGGTGGGGGGAGGACAGGGGGGAGGGAGAGGGGGTGGGGGGAGGACAGGGGAGGGGGAGAGGGGTGGTGGGAGGACAGGGGGAGGGGAGAGGGGTGGTGGGAGCAGAGGGATGGGGGGAGGACAGGGGAGGGGGAGAGGGGTGGTGGGAGCAGAGGGATGGGGGGAGGACAGGGGGAGGGAGAGAGGGGTGGGGGGGAGGACAGGGGGGGGGGAGAGGGGTGGGGGGGAGGACAGGGGGAGGGAGAGGGGGTGGTGGGAGGACAGGGGGGGAGAGGGGTGGTGGGAGCAGAGGGATGGGGGAGGACAGGGGGAGGGGAGAGGGGTGGGGGGAGGACAGGGGGAGGGGAGAGGGGTGGGGGGGAGGACAGGGGAGGGGAGAGGGGTGGGGGGAGGACAGGGGAGGGAGAGGGGTGGTGGGAGCAGAGGGATGGGGGGAGGACAGGGGGAGGGGAGAGGGGTGGTGGGAGCAGAGGGATGGGGGGAGGACAGGGGGAGGGGAGAGGGGTGGGGGGGAGGACAGGGGGAGGGGAGAGGGGTGGGGGGAGCAGAGGGGTGGGGGGAGGACAGGGGGAGGGGGAGAGGGGTGGGGGGAGGACAGGGGAGGGAGAGGGGTGGGGGGAGGACAGGGGGAGGGAGAGGGGTAGGGGGAGGACAGGGGGAGGGGAGAGGGGTGGGGGGAGGACAGGGGGAGGGGAGAGGGGGGGGGAGGGAGAGGGGTGGGGGGGGAGGACAGGGGGAGGGGAGAGGGGGGGGGGAGGAGAGGGGTAGGGGGAGGACAGGGGGAGGGGAGAGGGGTGGGGGAGGACAGGGGAGGGGAGAGGGGTGGGGGGGAGGACAGGGGGAGGAGAGAGGACAGGGGGAGTGAAGAGGGGTGGATGGGGTTTTGAATGTTCCATCCAGATGCAGTACAGTATGCTGGAACTTTGGGTCATCGTTGAAGTAGGCATTTAACTTGGTTAGAGTCTGGTAGAAGGCTGTAATAGTTGGGAGTGGGCCGTGGAAAATGAAAAGAAGATGTTGGATGGAGTTGGCTTGGAGAAGCACAGTCATTGATACTGTATATAATGTAAAATGTATAGACTTGAGGAGAGGAAGTGGAGGGGAAAGGAGTGCTTGTTAACAGAAGTTGATGATAACTCTGGTTTTGTCATTGTCAGTGTTCCCGAAGGTTATGTCAGTGTCCCCAAAGGTTATGTCAGTGTCCCTGAAGGTTATGTCAGTGTCCCTGAAGGTTATGTCAGTGTCCCTGAAGGTTATGTCAGTGTCACCGAAGGTTATGTCAGTGTCCCCGAAGGTTATGTCAGTGTCCCCGAAGGTTATGTCAGTGTCCCTGATGGTTATGTCAGTGTCCCTGATGGTTATGTCAGTGTCCCCGAAGGTTATGTCAGTGTCCCCGAAGGTTATGTCAGTGTCCTCGAAAGTTATGTCAGTGTCCTTGAAGGTTATGTCAGTCTCCCCGAAGGTTATGTCAGTGTCCCTGAAGGTTATGTCAGTTCTGGTGTGTTTTTGTCAGTATCTTAAGAAGACTCATAAGAATTGGCAAACAAACACACACACACACACACACACACACACACACACACACACACACACACACACACACACACACACACACACACACACACATACACATACACATACACATACACACACACACATACATGTAACACAAATGCATGTTCAGACATGCTGATTATGTCCCCTATATTCATTTAGCAGCAGCGTTTAAAAAAATAAAAATAATATCATTTTTGGGATGTTAGAGTGTTTTCAGTGTAAACTTAAACGACTAAAACCAGATATAAAGTATTTAGAGATAATGGAGCTATATATTTTTGAATAAGATTTTTGAAAAACAATCACCAAAATAAAAACTAGACAGTCAAGGAGAATCTAAAATTCCAAAAATGTCATGGCATGGGGCCCTCATTGATTTTGGTATTATGTTTGAGTCACTCATGTAGCATAAAACACGGCATAAGCCAAGGCAAAATGTGTAGAATTGCAGGAAATTAGCTTTAAAACAGCAACATTTTGTCTCTGTTGCCAGGAGGAGGTCCTTTAAAAATGTTGGTCGGAGACAGCGCAATTGGCCACGCCCACTACCACACTAACTTTGCCACCACAAAAATCCTAGGGGAAACACTGCAGACGCGCACACACGCACACACACACAGGCAACCCCACACGCACGCGCAGGCATTCAATCACACGCACAAAGAGGAAGTAGAAGCTACCTGTTTGATTTAATGGACTCATCTTTCCAGTCCAACATCTGGAATCCAAAACACCAACTGCACCCCAAGACACATACATGCCCTTCATACCGCCTTGCCATAAGGCCCATCAAGAAATAGAGAGAGAGACAGACACACGTCATCCATGGCCAAAAAGCCATATTAGGGTCACAGTACAGTTGTTGTTGTGTCAGTCTTATCAGGGATTCCTCTCTATCTCCTGAACATGTTGTATATTCTGTCTACGAGCCACTACTGCACAGGACACTACAGTAGGACAACACATGTTGTCTATTCTGTCTATGAGCCACTACGGTTTGTTCTCCACTGTGAATGTGTGAATGTGTGTGTGTGTGTGTGTGTGTGTGTGTGCTTGCGTGATTGTTTGTGTGTGTGAGAGTGCGTCTGTGCGTGTGTGTGCGTGTGTGTGCGTGTGTCTGTGTCTGTGTCTGTGTCTGTGTCTGTGTGTGTGTGTGTGTGTGTGTGTGTGCATGCGTGTGTGTGTATTGAGTTGACTTGTTGTTGCCAAGATAATATTCTTGTCTGTTTCAATTTGTAACATATTAGTGGTTTTAACTCTTGTTTTGTCTGTCCTGTAGGAATACCTCTGTAAAGAGGAGTACAAAGTATTGGAGTACAACCTGACCACCACTGAGGTAGAGCTGGTCAACGTGACTGCCTCCTGGGATGAGGTACGGTGTGTGTGTGTGCATTCTATTCTATTCTTCCTGATGATAATCCTAGTATTGTGTAGGTAAAAGGCAATTCATCATCATGACCACAGAACAACGTTATCAGTTTGAAGTGTCGCAGGCAGTACATTTAACTTTATGGACACATTTTATGGCCATCCCAAGTAGGTAGAAAATAATTTGTGTTCAGATGCTTTGTGCACTAATTTAGATAACTAACACCAATGCAATGCTACACGGTGGTAAACTATACCAAATCCATCTCTATGCTGGGAAAATCTGGTTAGGAATCCATTCATTTATCACACCCAGGATTATATCCCAGTGTCTCCTCTTCCCGTGAAAGTTATTTTGGGAATAGGCCAGAGGTGTCCGACTGGTCTTTATTGTGGACTGCGTGTACGTCAGCTCATTTGAATATGAATGTGACGCAGTGTAAGCTATGGAAATGACAGAAGCCCTTAGAAGAGCACTGACCCATAAAACGTCACCCAGGTCAATGATTAAACGAACCAACCAGGGAGCTTCACTATTTCTCTCCTACAGAAGTCTCACTCTCACCAGTGATTTGATTTCTATGGAAATGTTGATGGATTAGACATTTTAGGTCTTTTTTCTTTGGGGCCCAAGAGTCTCCTATTTCTCAGTGATTCCCAGAATCTTGAAAAGAAATGACAAAAAAATACTTTACTCATCTTTCTAATTGTCGGACACATTTCAGCATAAAGCCGTCATCAGAGCATTTTATCACTAGTCTGTTTTCCCCTTTATGCCCAAATAGTATTCCTAATACAAACAGAGCTGTACACACATGAGCTCACTCTTTCAGACAAGCTGGTCTGGTCATATTGTATGAGAGAAATGTACATTTGATGTAATGTAAAGCTATTTCTGACCCCTCTCTCTCTCTCTCTCTCTCTCTCTCTCTCTCTCTCTCTCTCTCTCTCTCTCTCTCTCTCTCTCTCTCTCTCTCTCTCTCTCTCTCTCTCTCTCTCTCTCTCTCTCTCTCTCTCTCTCTCTCTCTCTCTCTCTCTCTCTCTCTCTCTCTCTCTCTCTCTCTCTCTCTCTCTCTCTCTCTCTCTCTCTCTCTCTCATCCTCTTTCTCTCCCTCCCCCTCTTTCCCCCCTCCCTTTCTCTCTATTTCTCCCCCAACTCTCTTCCCCCTCTCCAGGGTATCGGAGAGTTGTTTGAGAAGATAAAGCAGGAGAACAAGTCTAACGGCCATCCTAACGGTGACGTAGGGCTGTTCTTCACCAACCTATATGTTACACCCGTCCTCAAGAACATCAGCCTGTACCTGGAGAAGGGACAGATGCTGGCGGTGGCTGGATCCACCGGCTCAGGAAAGGTAGCACTACCACTCACTGTCTGTCTGGGAACACTGGAGTGGACGGAGGAGGTCTGGGCCTTTTGTAGTTTACTTTATTGGGTTAATTTGATTTGACAGGAACAATGTACGTTAATCAACATTTCTTTAAATGTACCAACTGCAGTCCCTGTAATTCTCATATCTCACTATGTCATAGGGTCTTCCATTCCAACGATTAGCCTAATATTGACGTTTTCTACTGGAAACACAAAGAAGCGAGTGTTTCCGGTGGAAAATGTTAATAGTAGGCTAGTGGAAGACCCTGGATAAAAACTGGTTATAAATGCGTTTTTAGATAGCGACAGACACATTTTTCCTGCCAACTGGTAAGTAGTGTTCCTAGAAATTGTAGCTTTTGTTGACGGGCAAAAAAGATCGGGTGAAAACGGACACTTTGGGTTAGGGTTATTTTCCATTGCCAGGCACCAGAGAGATGCGCAACTAAGGGAGTCCAAAAATGTCAGCCCAATGTCCCAACAGACTCCCGAAGTTGCGTCCGGAAGCTTACACACACACTAATGTGTGTCTTCCATAGAGATAAAATGTTATTTTATGTGTCTTTTGTCTTTAATTCTGTGTCTCCCCCAGAGTTCCCTGCTTGATGATCCTGGGAGAGCTGGTCCCGTCTGAGGGAAGATCAGACACAGCGGACGGATCTCCTTCTCCCCCCAGACCTCCTGGATCATGCCCGGAACCATCCGTGACAACATCCTGTTTGGTCTGACCTACGGAGTTCCGCTACACCTCTGTCATCAAGGCCTGTCAGCTGGAGGAGGTACGGTGGACTGAAATATGTAAACTCGTTGTTTGTGTGTTGGTTGTTAGCTTGGTTAGAATTCCTTTGGTCTCAGGTCTGGTCTTTGATGTAGTAGCGTCAGATGTTTCTTTACTTTTCTGCTTTCCTTTGTCTTTGCTTTCTTTTCGACCGTTCTCGCTAATTTTTATTTTACCTGAATAGTTTTCTTCTACTCTCTCAACCTCCCCCTGTTCTGTTGCTATCTCTCAACCTCCCCCTGTTCTGTTGCTACTCTCTCAACCTCCCCCTGTTCTGTTGCTACTCTCTCAACCTCCCCCTGTTCTGTTGCTACTCTCTCAACCTCCCCCTGTTCTGTTGCTACTCTCTCAACCTCCCGCTACTCTCAACCTCCCCTGTTCTGTTGCTACTCTCTCAACCTCCCCCTGTTCTGTTGCTACTCTCTCAACCTCCCCCTGTTCTGTTGCTACTCTCTCAACCTCCCCCTGTTCTGTTGCTACTCTCTCAACCTCCCCCTGTTCTGTTGCTACTCTCTCAACCTCCCCCTGTTCTGTTGCTACTCTCTCAACCTCCCCCTGTTCTGTTGCTAATCATTCCTCACCCAATTCTCTCTCCTTCTCCCTTGACTCATATGTTCTACTTGGCTGTCTACCCAGGAGCCTTTGTGAGGCGTTGATGTGTCATATTTCTCCAGTTTATACACACACACACACACACACACACACACACACACACACACACACACATGAACACACACACACACACAAACTAACACACACGCAAACACAATCCTGTCCCGTCCCTGTGTGGGAGCCCCAGTGTAAGGTGGTGGGCAGTGTGTTCAAAGTGCTGCCTCAGCAGGGGGGCCTTGTCCCTGGATTACTGTCCCAGACACTCCCGTTGCCATGGACACACCACATTATGTCATTGGGACGGAATATCAGCTTGCTCAGAGTCACAGGCATTGATGTAGACTAGACTAGAGCATTCATTGTCAATCTGTGTATCTGTGTATATTTAGGATCAGGAGTTTTTCCTGACTACGTGACCTGACCAGAAAACTCTGGGCACCAGAGCTACTATACAGTAGCAATCATTGGTTTTACATTTAGACTTCTGAGAAGGCATGAAAATGATTAAAGTGGCAAATTGGCACCACTCATGCCCTGGGGTATTGATGATTTGCCACAGATAATGTGGATGGTGTGTTACACAAATCAAATCAAATCAAATGTTATTTGTCACATGCGCGAATACAACCGGTGTAGACCTTACAGTGAAATGCTTACTTACAAGCCCTTAACCAACAATGCAGTTTTAAGAAAGAATACCAACAAAAATCACAAAAAAATACAATATAAAATAATACGAAATAAAAGTAACAAATAATTAAAGAGCAGCCGTAAAAATAACAATAGCGAGGCTATATACAGGGGTACCGGTACAGAGTCAATGTGCGAGGCACTGGTTAGTCGAGGTAATTGGGGTAATATGTACATGTATGTAGAGTTATTAAAGTGACTATGCACAGATAATAAACAGAGGGTAGCAGCAGCGTAAAAGAGGGGTGGGGGGGCAATGCAAATAGTCTGGGTAGCCATTTGATTAGATGTTCAGGAGTCTTATGGCTTGGGGGTAGAATCTGTTTAGAAGCCTCTTGGACCTAGACTTGGCGCTCGGTACCGCTTGCCGTGCGGTAGCAGAGAGAACAGTCTATGACTTGGGTGGCTGGAGTCTTTGACAATTTATAGGGCCTTCCTCTGACACCGCCTGAAGTATAGAGGTCCTGGATGGCGGAAGCTTGGCCCCAGTGATGTACTGGGCCGTACGCACTACCCTCTGTAGGGCCTTGCGGTCGGAGGCCGAGCAGTTGCCATACCAGGCAGTGATGCAACCAGTCAGGATACTCTCGATGGTGCAGTTGTAGAACCTTTTGAGGATCTGAGGACCCATGCCAAATCTTTTCAGTCTCCTTAGGGGAAAGGGCTTTGTCGTGCCCTCTTCACGACTGTCTTGGTGTGCTTGGACCATGCTAGTTTGTTGGTGATGTGGACACCAAATAACTTGGAAGCTCTCAACCTGCTCTACTACAGCCCTGTCGATGAGAATGGGGGCGTGCTCGGTCCTCTTCATTTTCCTGTAGTCCACAATCATCTCCTTTGTCTTGATCACGTTGAGGAGAGGTTGTTGTCCTGGCACCACACTGCCAGGTCTCTGACCTCCTCCCTATAGGCTGTCTTGTCGTTGTCGGTGATCAGGCCTACTGCTGTTGTGTCATATGGCAAACGTAATGATGGTGTTGGAGTCGTGCCTGGCCATGCAGTCATGAGTATAGGAGGGGGACTGAGCACGCACCCCTGAGGGCCCCGTGTTGAGGATCAGCGTGGCGGATGTGTTATTACCTACCCTTACCACCTGGGGGCAGCCCGTCATGAAGTCCAGGATCCAGTTGCAGAGGGAGGTGTTTAGTCCCAGGGTCCTTAGCTTAGTGATGAGCTTTGAGTGCACTATGGTGTTGAACGCTGAGCTGTAGTCAATGAATAGCATTCTCACATGGGTGTTATTTTTGTCCAGGTGTGAAAGGGCAGTGTGGGCGCAATAGAGATTGCATCATCTGTGGATCTGTTGGGGCGATATGCAAATTGGAGTAGGTCTAGGGTTTCTGGGATAATGGTGTTGATATGAGCCATGACCAGCCTTTCAAAAGCACTTACATTTAGCCAGACGCTCTTATCCAGAGCGACTTACAGTTAGTGAAAACATATATATTTTTTTTATACTGGCCCCCGTGGAATCGAACCCACAACCCTGGCGTTGCAAATGCCATGCTCTATCAACTGAGCTACATCCCTGCCGGCCATTCCCTCCCCTACCCTGGGCCAATTGTGCGCCGCCCATGAGTCTCCCGGTCGCGGCCGGCTGCGACAGAGCCTGGATTCGAACCAGGATCTCTAGTGGCACAGTTAGCACTGCGATGCAGTGCCTTAGAACCACTGCGCCACTCAGGAGTACACTTTATGGCTACAGACGTGAGTGCTACGGGTCGGTAGTTATTTAGGCAGGTTATTTTAGTGTTCTTGGGCACAGGGAATATGGCGGTCTGCTTGAAACATGTTGGTATTACAGACTCAGACAGGGAGAGGTTGAAAATGTCAATGAAGACACTTGCCAGTTGGTCAGCGCGTGCTCGGACGTCCTGGTAATCCGTCTGGCCCTGCAGACCTGTTTAAAGGTCTTACTCACATCGGCTACGGAGAGCGTGATCACACAGTCATCTGGAACAGCTGATGCTCTCATGCATGTTTCAGTGTTACTGGCCTCGAAGCGAGCATAGAAGTAATTTAGCTTGTCTGGTAGGCTCGTGTCACTGGGCAGCTCGCGGCTGTGCTTCCCTTTGTAGTCTGTAATAGTTTGCAAGCCCTGCCACATCCGACGAGCATCAGAGCCGGTGTAGTACGATTCAATCTTAGTCCTGTATTGGCCGCTTTGCCTGTTTATTGGTTCGTCAGAGTGCATAGTGGAATTCCGGGTTAGAGTCCCGCTCCTTGAAAGCGGCAGCTCTATCCTTTAGCTCAGTGCGGATGTTGCCTGTAATCCATAGCTTTGGTTGGGGTATGTACGTACAGTCACTGTGGGGACGACGTCATCGATGCACTTATTGATGAAACCAGTGACTGATGTGGTATACTCCTCATTGCCATCGAAAGAATCCCGGAACATATTCCAGTCTGTGCTAGCAAAACAGTCCTGTAACTTAGCATCTGCTTCATGGACCACTTTTTTATTGACCGAAGTCACTGGTGCTTCCTGCTTCAGTTTTTGCTTGTAAGCAGGAATCAGGAGGATAGAATTATGGTCAGATTTTCCAAATGGAGGGCGAGGGGAGAGCTTTGTATGCGTCTCTGTGTGTGGAGTAAATGTGGTCTAGAGTTTTCTTCCCTCTGGTTGCACATTTAACATGCTGGTAGAAATGAGGTAAAGCGGATTTAAGTTTCCCTGCATTAAAGTCCTCGGCCACTAGGAGCACTGCCTCTGGATGAGTGTTTTCCTGTTTGCTTATGGCCGTATACAGTTCATTGAGTGTGGTCTTAGTGCCAGCTTCGGTTTGTGGTGGTAAATAGACAGCTATGAAGAATATAGATGAAAACTCTCTTAGTAGATAGTGTGGTCTACAGCTTATCATGGATACTCTACCTCAGGCAAGCAAAACCCTAGAGACTTCCTTAGATATCGTGCACCAGCTGTTGTTTACAGATATACGTAGACCGCCACCCCTTGTCTTACCAGTGGCTGCTGTTCTATCCTGACGATACAGTATATAACCCACCAGCTGTATGTTATTCATGTCATCGTTCAGCTACGACTCGGTGAAACATACGATATTACAGTTTTTAATGTCCCGTTGGTAGGGTATTCGTGCCTGTAGTTCATCCATTTTATTATCAAGTAATTGTAAATTGGCCAATAGTATCGATGGCAAAGGCAGATTAGCCACTCGTCGCCGGCTCCTTACCAAGCACCCCGATCGCCTTCCGCGATATCTCCTTTTCTTTCTACTGCGAATGATGGGGATGAGGGCCCTGTCGGGTGTCTGGAGCAAATCCCTCTCATCCGACTCATAAAATAAAAATTATTCATCCAGTTCAAGGTGAGTAATCGCTGTTCTGATGTCCAGAAGCTATTTTCGGTCATAAGAGACGCTAGCAGCAACATTATGTACAAAATAAGTTACAAACAATGCAAAAAAAACACACAAAATAGCACGGTTGGTTAAGAGTCCATAAAACGGCAGCCATCACTCAATGGCTGTTTGACCAACAACGGGTGTGTTTAAAGCAAACACTACTGTGTGAACCTATTTTAACGCTTTGACAGCTCACGATAGTGACGTTCCCTCTTTTGTAACTGTAATGTTTACCTTTTTCCAAACTGTCAATTGAGTGACTTTAGAAGAGTCATGAATATAACATCTCTCAAAGTGAGTGATATGACAAAAGCAATCTGGTATATGTGGTCTGAGACAGAGAGAAAAGAGACACCTGTTTCTGTGTGCCCAGACGAATCAGACTGTGTTTAGTGGGCTTGTGATTGTGCTGCAGTCTATTGTTGCCTGTCCTAGGACCAGACAACTACCATGGGTGGGCTGTATCTTGTAAACCCCAAGCATTGTACACATTAGCCCTTAGTTAGCTTGTATGTTTCAGCTCTAGCCTGACAGTGGATACGTTCCAAATGGCACCATATTCCCTATAAAGTGCACTACACCTGGTCAAAAATAGTGCACTATATAGGGAACAGGAGTGCCATTTGGGATGCATCCAGTGGCTTTGTTCAGTATGAGACACACAAGGTGCTTTTTTCCACTTGCTGTGTTTTACGACCTGTTAAACAACCTGTTAATTTAATTCCCAATGCCTTCCTTTCGGACAGCAGAAGTTTCAAAAGGTAGGCGGTTTTATGACTGTGTTCCATCACTGTATGACTCAATTCATTATTTTACATGTTGGTGTACATGTGTTTCAGATGTTTGAGTTTGAAATAATCTACCTAATAATGAACAATTCATCAGCTGTGGTCGTTTGTGATGTTTTTCATACTCATATTTCAGTGTTTCTTGTTTGGTATTGTTTGGTATGTGGCGCAATTAGACTTTTGAAATCCAACCATTGTGTCTTTCAGCTAGGGTACTTATACTGTAAATATATATATTATTTTGAAATAGCTTTAATGTGGAAAAGGAATTGGATTTGCAAAACTCAACAGGTTGTACATTTTCACCAGGCCTCAGGTTAATTTAATTTCACATTTAAACAATTGACAGAAACTAGGGGACGTTGAACTGAGTCTTTGCCCAGTTTGTTGTCAACATTCTTTCAGGAGTAATAGACGTAAACAAACTGCTTGTTTAGATTTCTTTAGCTGCCATCTCAGTCTGTTATGTCTGCTAAGGTATTGAACTTTTGATTTTGTTTTCCTTGACAGATTTAGTAGGGCTATGATGTCCCTACTCCCCTACATTTCATATTTCAGTTTTTGATTTGTGTGTGTGCGTCTCAAACATGTATCTAAACCCCTGCTGCTCTCCCCTCAGGATCTGGCCCTGCTGCCGGAGAAAGACAAGACGCCCCTTATGGAGGGGTGACCCTTAGTGGAGGTCAGAGGGCGGGGATAGGTCTGGCCAGGTACGTACCTGTACACACACACCTGTCTTTCAGCACGTATCACTCACCCCAGCACCTGTCACCATGGTAACGTTAATTCATGAAGTCTCCTCCGTTCAATATAAAAGACCCAAGATATGTTTAGTCACTCACTCTATGATCTACTCGGCAAAACACTGTGGTGGATTTCTTAAAGTCATGACTGGTGTTGTGACTCGTTAAATGTATATTCCTTCCTATACTTACTTGTCAATGGAATGTAACATGATACTCTTGAAGGAAGAATCCATTTTGTGTTGTTTTGCCCTGGAGACTCCTGGTATGGGGACGGTGTTGGATAGTGATTCTGGTCATAATGCCCTATGAAAAATATGATTACTACAGTATCAATATCTTTTTCATCTGACTGTTAGTTCAGCTTGGAGGTCTTCTGGGTACAAAAAGTTGGACCCGGACCCGATAAGGAACCCGGACCCGAAACGGACCCAGAACAATCAGACTCGACCCGAAGGCACCCAGCGACAACCAGACCCTAGACCCGACCCGTTCCCTAATGGGTCCGGGTCTAGACCCAGTGACAAAAAAATTATGTTTATCAGTCAAGTTGCTCTTCTTGTTAACGAATAGGTCTGTATATGTTGGCTAGGCCTTCTATAAGTCAATAAATTAACCTTATTAGCGTAAAAGAAATATGCTATAGGCATATCTGCATTGCTTGCTGTTTAGGTTTAAGGCTGTGTGTCTGTATATGCACTTTGTGACATCTGCTGATAAATAATATATGCAGAGCCCTGGTGGGTCCACTCTTGTCTATCAGCTGTAAATGTAGACCCAAGACCCGATTACAATCAAACAGGACCTGACACGGACCCGAACAAAAAGTTCGAATTTTGGACCCAGACCCGCTCAAGTCTCGGGTATTTGGGTTCGGGGTGGACCCGTGAAGACCTCTAGTCCAGCTCCTATAACTGTAGTGTTTTATAATCTAATATTGCCGGTGCTTCTGCAACCTTTTTCTTACTCCCATTGAACCTCTATGTCTAGTCCAACGTTCCGACATATGCATTATTTATTGGTTTTATAGTCCCGGGTCTCCATTTGCTCCCACTTAACTGAGAGAGCATCACTGTCATTTTGGCTAGGTTGTCATTGTAAATGTATCACTTAAACTGAGTTGAATCCCACAGGGACTTGACTTCCCTAATTTACAAGCCTGTTTGATTTATTACCTACTTCCATTTATGTTTGTGTGTGTATCTCTGTGTGTGTGTGTGTATCTGTGTGTGTATCTCTGGTGTGTGTGTGTGTGTGTGTGTGTGTGTGTGTGTGTGTGTGTGTGCGTGTGCATGTGTGTGTGTATCTTGTGTGTGTGTGTGCATGTGTATGTGTGTGTGTATCTCTGTGTGTGTGTGTGTGTGTGCGTGTGTGTGCTTTTACAGAGCTGTGTACAAAGCGCGACCTCTACCTGTTGGATTCGCCTTTCACCCACCTGGACATTGTGACGGAGAAAGCGATCTTTGAGAGGTCTGTCTGTGGCTCAACACTGAGGATTTCATATGGGCTGGTTGGAATGGGCTGGGTGAATGGTTAAGGAGAGAGAGAGGTTAAGGTTAAGGTTGCATCTTTCTTGTTGTCTTTGACCTATTGAGAAATTGGGTTAGGTGGTGAAGTGTGAGGGCGATCAAAGGGCTTTTTGTGGAAATGTCTCTTTCTGTCTGACATGAATGATCTTTGATCTAATTTCGGACATTTGTGTTATCAGCATCTTCCCTCCCAGAAATGAGGGCAAGCACAGGATTGAACAGCAATGTGAAACTTATCATCTCTTTTTACTTGTTTTCCAAAGGTCACTTCATGCCTGTCTGTTAAAGTAAAAGTTGATAAATTAACAAAGGATACATGTGTTTTCTCTTGCCAGGTGTCTGTGTAAACTGATGTCCTCCAAGACTCGTATTGTGGTCACCAGTAAGCTGGACCACCTTAAGAGAAGCGGACAAGATCCTTCTGCTTCACAACGGAGTGTGTTATTTCTCCGGCTCCTTCTCCCAGCTGCAGGCCCAGAGACCAGACTTCAGCTCCCTGCTCCTGGGCCTGGAGGCCTACGGTAACATCAACGCCCGAGCGCCGCAGCTCCATCCTCACCGAGACACTCCGCGCGTCTCCATCGGCCGAATCCGCTGTCCTCCGTGGCCCCGAGCCCATCCGCCAGTCCTTCCGCCAGCCCCCGCCATCAGTCATCAACGGCAACACAGGACCTCAAGGCATCACCATCGCCGGGGGCGACGGTCTCACAGATGCGGAGAAACGTAAACAGTCGATTATCTTAAATCCATTAGCAGCGGCACGTAAGTTCTCCTTCATTGGTACTGGGCCCCAAAACAGCCAGGCTCCGCCCCCAGGGTCCACCACCATCGGGGACGGCGTGCGGGAGCTGTCAGAGAGGAAGTTCTCTGTGGTCCCCGAGGACGATCAGGTGAGGGTGCTTTTCTATTTTTTATTTACATAGTGCTCTTAGAGTTCGGTAATATCGGGGAGTGGAGGGTGTCTCTTTATTAACAACAGCTGGTGTGCGA
Source organism: Coregonus clupeaformis (assembly GCF_020615455.1). NCBI lineage: Eukaryota > Metazoa > Chordata > Actinopteri > Salmoniformes > Salmonidae > Coregonus > Coregonus clupeaformis. The sequence continues at coordinate 48,086 of NW_025536333.1, forward strand.
TCTCTAATATTAAGGAAGTCTCAAGGTTCTGCTTCGCCTGAGTTAGAATACCTCATGAAACACTGTAGACCATAACATTTACCAAGAGCGTTTTCATATGTATTTTTCATAGCTGTCTATTTACCAACACAAACTGATTCTGGCACTAAGACCGCACTCAACGAGCTGTATAGGGCCATAAGCAAACTCCTAGTGGCTTGTGATTTTAATGCAAGGAGACTGAAATCCGTTTGACCTCATTTCTACCAGCATGTCACCTGTGCAACTAGAGGATAAAAACTCTAGACCACCTTTACTCCACACACAGAGACGCATCCAAAGCTCTCCCCCCGCCCTCCATTTGGCAAATCGAACCATAACTCTATCCTCCTGATTCCTGCTTACAAGCAACAACTCAAATGGGAAGTACCAGGGGACGTGCTCAATACAAAAGTGGTCCATGAAGCAGATGCTGAGCTACAGGACTGTTTCGCTAGCACAGACTGGAATATGTTCGGGGATTCATCCGATGGCATTGAGGAGTTTACCACATCAGTCACCGGCTTCATTAATATGTGCATTTGGCGACGTTGTCCCCACAGTGACCATACATACATATCCCAGCAAGGTGCCATGGATTTCTGGGAACATCCACATTGAGCTAAAGACTAGAGCTGCCGCTTTCAAGGAGCAGGACACTAATCCGGAAGCTTATAAGAAATCCTGCTCCGGCTTCCGACGAACCATCAAACAGGCAAAGCGTCAATACAGGACTAAGATTGAATCCTACTACACCGGCTCTGATGCGCCGGATATGGTAGAGCTTGCAAACTATCATGGATTACAAAGGGAAACCCAGCCGAGAGCTGCACAGTGACCGAGCCTACCAGGCGAGCTAAATGCCTTCTATGCTCGCTTTGGGGAAGCAACACTGAACCATTTGTGAGAGCACCAGCTGTTCTGGACGACTGTGTGATCACAATCTCCGTAGCCAATGCGAGTAAGACCTTTAAACAGGTTAACATTCACAAGGCCGCAGGGCCAGACGGATTACCAGGGACGTGTACTCAGAGCATGCGGTGACCTGCTGGCAAGTGTCTTCACTGACATTTTCAACCACTCTCTGACCAGTCTGTAATACCTACATGTTTCAAGCAAACCACCATAGTCCCTGTGCCTAAGAACGCCAAGGTAATCTGTCTAAATGGCTATTGCCCCGTAGCACTCACATCTGTAGCCATGAAATGATTTGAAAGGCTGGTCAAGGCTCACATCAACACCATCATCCCAGACACCCTGGACCCACTCCAATTTCGCATACCGCCCCAAAAGATCCACAGATGACACAATCTTTATTGCACTCCACACTGCCCTTTCCCACCTGGACAAAAATAACACCTATGTGAAAATGCTGTTCGACTACAGATCAGGGTTCAACACCATAGTGCCCTCCAAGCTCATCACTAAGCTAAGGACCCTGGGACTGAACACCTCCCTCTGCAACTTGATCCCTGACTTCCTGACGGGCTGTCCCCAGGTGGTGAGGGTAGGCAACAACACATCCGCCACACTGACCCTCAACCACGGGGGCCCCTCAGAGGTGCATGCTCAGTCCCCTCCTGTACTCCCCTGTTCACCCCACGACTGCGTGGCCGCGCACGACTCCAACACCATCATTAAGTTTGCCGATGACATGACAGTGGTAGGCCTGATCACCGACAATGATGAGACAGCCTATAGGGAGGTGGTCAGAAACCTGGCAGTGTGGTGCCGGACACAACCTCTCCTCAACGTGGGCAAGACAAAAGAGCTTATCGTGGACTACAGGAAACGGAGGGCCGAACATGCCCCCATTCACATTGACAGGGCTGTAGTGGAGCGAGTCCAGAGCTTCAAGCTCCTCGGTCTCCACATCACTAAGGACCTATCATGGCCCAAACACACTAATACAGTCGTGAAGAGAGCACGACAACGCCTCTTCTCCCTCAAGAGGATGAAAAGATTTGGTATGGGCCCTCAGATCTTCAAAAAGTTATACAGCTGCACCATTGAGAGCATCTTGACTGGCTGCATCCCTGCTTGGTATGGTAATTGCTAGGCATCCAACCGCAAGGCTCTACAAAGGGTAATGCGTACGGCCCAGTACATCACTTGTTTTGTGTTACTATAGCAAACATGTGTTTTGTTGGTTAAGGGCTCGTAAGTAAGCGTTTCACTGTAAAGTCTACACCTGTTGTATTCGGCGCATGTGACAATTAAAATTGGTCTTACTGTACTTTATTCTACATGTTTTTCATTGATTACATTTATAGTTGTTACACTGTTTGACAGGAGAGCTTGCATGTAAACATTTAATTGTACTGTGTTTACATTACTTTGCTGTATACTGTACATATGACAAATAAACTCATGTTGTTGTTAATGAGAATGTGTTCTCAATGACTTACCTGGTTAAATAAAGGCAAAATATATTTTAAAAATCTAACTTTAATTTGATTTGATTATAGGTGGAAGAGTCGCTGCCCGGGGGAATCTGTACCACGACGGCCTGCAGCACCCGAGCGGGCAGCGGCGCCAGTCTGTGCTGCAGTTCATCACCAACGCCAAGGGGCAGGGCAGGAGGGAGCAGCTCCAGGCGTCCTTCAGGAAGAAGCTGTCCATCACGCCGCAGTGCGAGCTGGCCTCTGAGCTGGACATCTACGCACGACGCCTGTCCAAAGATAGTGTCTATGACATCAGCGAGGATGTGGATGAGGAGGACATGGAGGTTGGTTCAGTGATGGGAGCAGGTTGGGTTCAAGGCAGCTTGGACCGTTTCCCCTGTAGCTGCTGGTCTTTAAGAGCACATGGAGGTTATGGTTAGGGTCAAGGAGTTGCCAAGGGGACGTCATAGATTGTTCACCCGTGTTTGAACCACCTTTTTCAAAGCAAAGTTTGAACATAAACGTTTAAAGACAAAACACAAAGAACAGCTAAGTTTTAGTATTTGACATATTTCTTTTGTCTGTTTGCAGCAATGCTTTGCAGACGAGCGTGAGAACGTGTTTGAGACGACATCGTGGAACACCTACCTGCGTTACATCTTCACCAACAGGAACCTGGTCTACGTCCTCATCTTCATCTTCCTCGTCTTCGCTCTCGAGGTAAAGAAATGAAAACATTAGATGATCCCTGTCTCAGAGATACTGTAGAGCAGGGATGGGCAACTGGCGGCCTGCTGGCCACATGTGGCCCCCCCTTAAGCCCTCGGATCAATAATTTATTTATTTTAGGAGGGAACTCAGTCTGGGTCTTAACTTACTGTTGCGAGGTAGAATAGTAGAATACACAAGGTGCAATTTCTAAATGTGGTTGTGCATCAGCAGTTTTTCTCAGTCGCTGATAGTCAGTCAATTACCCCATGTCAGCTAAAAATGTTTAAGATTGCTAAGTTAGTTTAGTAGCCAGCTATCTAAAGTTGTTATCATGGTCGAGTTACCGGCCTGGGGGTCCCCATGATGCTCGCAGACCCGCGAGCAATTGCGGCCTCTCATGATGAGTTCAGATTTTTGTTACCCCCACCCCCCATCAAAGTTGCCCATCCCTGCTGTAGAGATTATATAATAAACGATACCATCACTGTTTTAGAGTTAAGGTTCTACACTGCTCAAAAAAATAAAGGAACACTTAAACAACACAATTTAACTCCAAGTCAATCACACTTCTGTCCACAAACTGTCCACTTAGGAAGTAACACTGATTGACAATAAATTCCCCATGCTGTTGTGCAAATGGAATAGACAACAGGTGGAAATTATAGGCAATTAGCAAGACACCCCCCAATAAAGAAGTGGTTCTGCAGGTGGTGACCACAGACCACTTCTCAGTTCCTATGCTTCCTGGCTGATGTTTTGGTCACTTTTGAATGCTGCGGGTGCTTTCCTCTAGTGGTAGCATGAGACGGAGTCTACAACCCACACAAGTGGCTCAAGTAGTGCAGCTCATCCAGGATGGCACATCAATGCGAGCTGTGGCGAAGGTTTGCTGTGTCTGTCAGCGTAGTGTCCAGAGCATGGAGGCACTACCAGGAGACAGGCCAGTACATCAGGAGACGTGGAGGAGGCCGTGGAGGGCAACAACCCAGCAGCAGGACTGCTACCTCCGCCTTTGTGCAAGGAGGAGCAGGAGGAGCACTCCAGAGCCCTGCAAAATGACCTCTAGCAGGCCACAAATGTGCATGTGTCTGCTAAAACGGTCAGAAACAGACTCCATGAGGGTGGTATGAGGGCCCGACGTCCACAGGTGGGGGTTGTGCTTACAGCCCAACACCGTGCAGGGACGTTTGGCATTTGCCAGAGAACACCAAGATTGGCAAATTCGCCACTGGCGCCCTGTGCTCTTCACAGATGAAAGCAGGTTCACACTGAGCACATGTGACAGGCGTGACAGAGTCTGGAGACGCCGTGGAGAACGTTCTGCTGCCTGCAACATCCTCCAGCATGACCGGTTTGGCGGTGGGTCAGTCACGGTGTGGGGTGGCATTTCTTTGGGGGCCGCACAGCCCCTCCATGTGCTCGCCAGAGGTAGCCTGACTGCCATTAGGTACCGAGATGAGATCCTCAGACCCCTTGTGAGACCATATGCTGGTGCGGTTGGCCCTGGGTTCCTCTAATGCAAGACAATGCTAGACCTCATGTGGCTGGAGTGTGTCAGCAGTTCCTGCAAGAGGAATGCATTGATGCTATGGACTGGTCCGCCCGTTCCCCGACCTGAATCCAATTGAGCACATCTGGGACATCATGTCTCGCTCCATCCACCAACGCCACGTTGCACCACAGACTGTCCAGGAGTTGGCGGATGCTTTAGTCCAGGTCTGGGAGGAGATCCCTCAGGAGACCATCCGCCACCTCATCAGGAGCATGCCCAGGCGTTGTAGGGAGGTCATACAGGCACGTGGAGGCCACACACACTACTGAGCCTCATTTTTACTTGTTTCAAGGACATTACATCAAAGTTGGATCAGCCTGTAGTGTGGTTTTCCACTTTAATTTTGAGGGTGACTCCAAACCCAGACCTCCATGGGTTGATACATTTGATTTCCATTGATAATTTTTGTATGATTTTGTTGTCAGCACATTCAACTATGTAAAGAAAAAAAGTATTTAATAAGATTATTTCATTCATTCAGATCTAGGATGTGTTGTTTAAGTGTTCCCCTTTATTTTTTTTGAGCAGTGTATATTAACCGATAACATCACTGTATTAGAGGAAAGATTCTATATTAACTCGATACCATTACTGTATTAGAGGAAAGATTCTATATTAACCGATAACATCACTGTATTAGAGGAAAGATTATATATTAACCAGAGGTGAAAGTAGAATTCATTTCTTCCCGGTACAGGACCTCCTATATGCACTTGCGTGCACAAATTTTTTTTATCGGCCTCATCATAACTACATGTAGAATCACTATTAATTCAATAGGATCTCTGTGGGTTTAGTCGTAATTTGTCATTTAACTTTTAAAATGTATTACCTTTTATTGTGGCATAAACACAACCAGTCATGATGTTTTCATCTGATTGTAAAACAGTCACTTCAAAGGGCTCCTTTGCTAGGCTATCCGTGCACATTCATCCACTCGCAACATATTTCCAGCCTCCAAACAGTGGTGAATGGAAAGAGACATCTGTTCCACAAAACACCAAAAATTGTAATGACATTTGCCGATTGTCATTAGGCCAGAATTTATCGTCCCCTGCTGTCAGCTTGCGTCTTAGTGTCAGCCACTCATCTCTGACTTGGCAAAATGTCAGTGTTCCCGTCGAACCACATCGGATTTTGGAGCGTGGCTATACCATCCGTTTTCCAAGTCTATTTGCTAATTTTTCATGCCTCCGAAATGCGTAAAATAAAAAGTGGTGTAATAGCCTACAGTTTTCTTGAGATTTGGTTTTAATTATTGTCATAGGCTCATGTTTTACCAGTACCGCGTACACCCTCTATTATATAGATTCTATATTAACCCATAACATTTAGGGCTGTGACAATACCAGTATCGCAATATTGTTTTCCATGGCAAAAATGAAACAGGAAGCAGACCAGGGGAGAGTATGGACTAATGTCTGGTAGCGCTAGGCTAGAGGGACCCTGTTAGATCATAATTGCATTTATTGACAATATTATTTAAATGCATGTTGTTGCCACCCTCAGTCTAACTGTGTTTATTGTGTGTTGTAGGTTGCCGGCTCTGTCCTGGGGATATTTCTTATCACAGAGTAAGTACTTGTTTGTTTTTACATGTACTGTAATCTTCATCACAAGGCACTAGGATAATTAGCCTACAAGGTTAAACAAGTAGTATCCACCACAAGAAATGTAAGGGTTGGTGTGAGGTCTGAACCAGGTGCGGTGCAGATAGACAGTAGGCAGTAGGCAGAGATGGTGAAACAAGGATCTTTACTGGTGGTCCCAAAACCAGGATACAAAATAACGGACAACGAAAAAATAAAGGAGCAAATTGGTCTCCAAAAACAGGCTGACAGCAAACATACGAAATACCTAACTATGACTGAAAACAACAATGAAACAGGAGAACACTCTCAAGTACCTGTACATACGTCTCGCGATCAGACACTGATTAGTACTGTTTGGCATCGAGAACTAGCAGAGAAAACAGAGCAAGGGCACACAGGCAAGTGAGGGCATAAATACACAGGGGAACAGATAGACATATGTGACACCAATAGGATAATGATTAGTCCAGACTGTGAGTGAGAAGGTGCCTAAGGTTGTCCAGGATCCAGGATCCCCCGCCCGGCAGTCCAGGATCCGGTCCACAGTAAAAGCTGGCTGCCCTCCGACGTGGCGCAGTGGGGGAACAGGATGAGGAGGGGGAGTCAGGGGACAGGTGGCGACCGGGCTTAAGGAGGGGACACATGGAGCGTGGGATGCACGCCGCATGGTGGGGGAAGTTGCAGGTGGTAGGCCACTGGGTTGACTTGCTGGACCACTCCTGAAAGGCCCGATGAACCGGGGGACTGCTTCCTGGACTCCCCGGAGGGGAAGATTCGACTCTGTCCCGGGCGAAAAACCGGGGCCGGGCGACGCCTGGGGTTGGCCTGATGTTGAGACCTGACCGAGGCCCGCCGCCGCCCGTACCTGCCTCCCAGGTGCGGCGGCAGCGACTGATGTGGGCCTGGACCGACAGGGACAGCCACCTCCTCCTCTTGCTCGGGAATAGTGGGGGTTGGTACCCGTATTGGCACTGGAAGGGGACAGGCCGGTGGATGAGCAGAGAAGGGTGTTGGGGCGTACTCCGCCCACGCCAGTCGCTGACTCACGTAGCTGGGTTGCTGGAGGCGTAGCACCTCAGCACCACCTCCAGATCCTGGTTGACGCGCTCTGTCTGCCTGTTCGACTGGGTATGGAAGCCGAGAGACAAGCTGATGGAGCGCCGAGAGGTGAACGCCTTCCAGAACCTGGAGGCGAACTGAGGACCCGATCCGACACCACATCTTGGGGAAGGCAGTGGACCCGGAAAACGTGCTGCACCACCAACTTAGCCGTCTCCCGGGCGGCGGGAGTTTGAGAAGGGGAATGAAGTGGGCGGCTGAAAACCGGTCCACAACGACCAGGTAAATGTGTATCCATCAGAGGGGGTTAGGGCGGAAATGAAATGTGGGACCAGGGGTGCTTGGGGATAGGCAGGGGTCAAAAGCCCTGCGCGGGCTGGCGTGAGTTCTTTGTTCGTGCGCACACCGGCAAGCAGCCACGAAGGCGCAGGTATCCCCCTCAGCTGATGGCCACACAGAACCTCCTACGCAGGGAACTCCAGAGTCCTGTCACTCCGGATGGCTGGTGAGTTCGGACGCGCGCCCACTGAAGTAGTCGTGAGTGCGCAGCCTTGGATACGATATCCTCCCCGATGGACCTCCGCCCGGATGGGCTCCAGCCGTAGCGCTGCCTGACCAGCCTATCGATTCCCCCAGAAACTGGGGCAGCAATCACGGCGTTGGGGACAATGGGGTCGTCCCTCTCCACCAGGTCCACGGGGTCAAATTGCCGGGAGAGCGCGTGAAGAACACGCCCACCTGGCCTGGTGCGAATTGAGCTCTCGTCCTGAATGTAGGCTGTTCTTATGGTTAGTCCATACGATTGAATGGATGGCGGCCCCCTCTAGCCAATGCCTCAACTCCCCCAGGGCAAGCTTGACCGCTAGCAGCTCATGGTTCACATTGTGGTTCCCTCCCGCCGGGACAGCCGACGGGAGAAAAAGCAGCGCAGGGGTGAGTCTTACCGTCCGTAAGGAACCGCTGGAACAGGATTGCTCCCACCACAGCGTCTGAAGCATCCACCTCCACAATGAACGGCAGGACGGATCAGGATGCCCTAGGACCGGGCCAATGTAAGCGTCACATTTACATTTACATTTATGTCATTTAGCAGACGCTCTTATCCAGAGCGACTTACAAATTGGTGCATTCACCTTATGATATCCAGTGGGACAACCACTTTACAAAATATATTTATTTGTTAATTTTTGGGGGTGGGGTAAGGGGGTAGAAGGATTACTTTATCCTATCCCAGGTATTCCTTAAAGAGGTGGGGTTTCAAGTGTCTCCGGAAGGTGGTGAGTGACTCCGCTGTCCTGGCGTCGTGAGGGAGCTTGTTCCACCATTGGGGTGCCAGAGCAGCGAACAGTTTTGACTGGGCTGAGCGGGAACTGTGCTTCCGCAGAGGTAGGGGGAGCCAGCAGGCCAGAGGTGGATGAACGTAGTGCCCTCGTTTTGGGTGTAGGGACTGATCAGAGCCTGAAGGTACGGAGGTGCCGTTCCCCTCACAGTCTCCGTAGGCAAGCACCATGGTCTTGTAGCAGATGCGAGCTTCAACTGGAAGCCAGTGGAGTGTGCGGAGGAGCGGGGGTGACGTGAGAGAACTTGGGAAGGTCGAACACCAGACGGGCTGCGGTTCTAGATGAGTTGGTGGGTTTAATGGCACAGGCAGGGAGCCCAGCCAACAGCGAGTTGCAGTAATCCAGACGGGAGATGACAAGTGCCTGGATTAGGACCTGTGCCGCTTCCTGTGTAAGGGGTCGTACTCTGCGAATGTTGTAGAGCATGAACCTACAGGATCGGGTCAACGCCTTGATGTTAGCGGGGGGCGACAGGGTGTTGTCCAGGGTCACGCCAAGGCTCTTTGCACTCTGGGAGGAGGACACAATGGAGTTGTCAACCGTCATGGCGAGATCATGGAATGGGCAGTCCTTCCCGGGAGGAAGAGCAGCTCCATCTTGCCGAGGTTCAGCTTGAGGTGGTGATCCGTCATCCACACTGATATGTCTGCCAGACATGCAGAGATCGCGATTTGCCACCTGGTTATTAGAAGGGGGGAAAGGAGAAGTAATTGTGTGTCGTCTGCGTAGCAATGATAGGAAAGACCATGTGAGATATGACAGAGCCAAGTGACTTGGTGTATAGCGAGAATAGGAGAGGGCCTAGAACTGAGCCCTGGGGACACCAGTGGTGAGAGCACGTGGTGCGGAGACAGATTCTCGCCACGCCACCTGGTAGGAGAACCTGTCAGGTAGGGACGCAATCCAAGAGTGAGCCGCGCCGGAGATGCCCAACTTCGGAGAGGGTGGAGAGGAGGATCTGATGGTTCACAGTATCAAAGGCAGCAGATAGGTCTAGAGACGAGCAGAGGGAGAGAGAGTTAGCTTTAGCAGTGCGGGAGAGCCTCCGTGACACAGAGAAGAGCAGTCTCAGTTGAATGACCAGTCTTGAAACCTGACTGATTTGGATCAAGTAGGTCATTCTGAGAGATAGCAAGAGAGTTGGCTAAAGAACTCACGCTCGAGTTTGGAGAGAAAAGAAAGAAGGGATACTGGTCTGTAGTTGTTGACATCGGAGGGATCGAGTGTAGGGGGGTGCAATCTCGCTCTCTTGAAGACGGAAGGGACATAGCTAGCGGTCAAGGATGAGTTGATGAGCGAGGTGAGGTAAGGGAGAAGGTCTCCGAAATGGTCTAGAGAAGAGAGGAGGGGATAGGGTCAAGCGGGCAGGTTGTTGGGCGGCCGGCCATCACAAGTCGCAAGATTTCATCTGGAGAGAGAGGAGAAAGAAGTCAAAGCATAGAGTAGGGCAGTGTGAGCAGGACCAGCGGTGTCATTTAACTTAACAAACGAGGATCGGATTCGTCAACCTTCTTTTAAAATAGTTGCGAAGTCTTCCCACAGAGATATCCTCCCATAGCCCCCCTACCACCCCGGACACGCATGGGGACTGATGCGCCAGGTGATGAAAGCCCGACCCCAATGGCCGGCTGTCCGGAGCCTGTGACCGGTCCCAAAACCAGGATACAAGGCCAATGGACAAAAAATAAAGGAGGATCAGGTAGGTCTCCAAAAAACAGAGCTGACAACAAACATACGAATACTAACTATGACTGAAAACAACAATGAGCAACAGGAGAACACTTCTCCAAGTACCTACATAATCGTCTCGCGATCAGACACTGATTAGTACTGTTTGGCCCAAGGCTTGAACTAGGAAAACAGCGGGAACACAAGTGAGGGCATAAGTACACAGGTGAACTGTAGAACTGGGTGACACCAATAAGATAATGATTGGTTCAGATTGTGAAGTGAGAGTGCTCTAAGGTTATCGGATGACACCTAGTGGGTTAAGCTCGTAACTGCGACCACCTCCTGTAACAAACTCAGTCAATAGCCTGATAACATGTGAAACAGCTCAGGTCAGCTGATCACATGGCAATAGCTCAGATCAGCCTGATCACATGTAGCCAGCTCAGATCCAGCCTGGTAGCATGTAAACAGCTACAGATCAACGCGTAACATGTAGGCACCTAAATCAGCCTGATAGCTTGTATAAACAGCTCCAGATCAACGCGTATGATATAAACAGCCATTAAAAAATACTCAAACAAAAATATCATCAGTTGAAGAAAAAAAAACGGGGTGTCTCTCAGGACCTGCAACTAAAAGTAGAAAAACAGATTCGGATACTGTTGCTTAACCATTATACTCTCTTCTCTCCTCTCTCAGTGAGATCCGGACGGAGGGCGGCCAACCCGTTGAGCGCCTAACTACGTAGACCAACAGCACTCCAACACCCGCATCCGCATCCAACAGTCAGTCCGCCACGCCTGCACCCTCTCTCATCATCATCGTGGCGGCGTCGAGCGCGTTCTGGCACTCGGGGTTGCTTCGGGCCTGCCACTGGTCCACACCTGCCAGACCGTGTCCAGAGGCTGCATGAACAGATACTTTCACTGCTGTGCTAAGGCTCCCCCATGGTACTCCAGCACTATGAAGACGGGTGGGGCCCACTGCCGAGAGCCCTGGCTTAGCCAATCTGCTAAGAGATACATACGTACATGCATCTACCGGCAGTGTTCCCATCTGAACTTTAGGTTCGTCTAATGTATCAGTCAAGTTGTCTATGTAGTCTCACCTTGCCTTACGTAGTCAGTTAGTCATAACGACCCACCACCAGTCAATTCCTCTACGTTCAGCAGCAGTCAATTTCCAGCATGTGTGTTTTTTCTGCCCTGTAGGTCGGATCACCATTCAAGTTTCCATAAAGACACAGCCACCCTCGGCGACATGCTTCCTCTTGTGTTGTTTGACCTCATCCAGGTGGGTGACTGGCTACTCTGTCCGGTCTGTCTGTCTGTCTCGTTTGTCTGCCCATCCTCCAGGTGAGGTGAAACTGGCTCCTCGGTCGGTCTGTCTGTCTGTCTGTCTGTCCAATGTCAATATATCTGTTTCCTGTTTGTCTGTCATCCATGGTGGGTGACTGGCTCCTACGGTCTGTCTAGTACTGTGTCATGTGTCTGTCTGTTTGTCTGTCATCCAGTGTCTGTCTGTCTGTCATCCAGGGGTGACTGGCTGCTCTGCCTGCCTGCCTGCTCACCTGCCTGCCTGTCCTGCCTGCCTGCCTGCCTGCCTGCCTGCCTGCCGCCTGCTACTGCCTGCCTGCCTGCCTGCACCTGCCTGCCTGCCTGCCTGCCTGCCTGCCTGTCTGTCTGTCTGTCTGTCTGTCTGTCTGTCTGTCTGTCAGCCAGGTGGGTGACTCAGGCTACTCTGTCACTCAGCTCTCTCTCAAAATTCTTTCCCAGTCTCTATCTCGATCTATCCTATCCCTCTCTGTCTTTTTTGTTTTAGGTTTTCATTTTAGTTTTTTGATGCCATGAATCTGTATTTTACATGAGTCGTGTTATCTCCCCTCTAGTCCCAACTCTGATCGATTGCTGGGAGCCATCTCTACTGTGTCCATCATGCGTGCCTACATGCTTCTCGCCCTTCATACGATCCCATTGGACGTCATATTCATGCAGTGCAAGGAAGTGCTTCACGCGAACTTGGCTCAAACAACTGGAGGCTGAGGGTGGGACTGGCGAGGGGTATTGGCTTTGGGGCTGCGGCTGAACATTGTTTATCTCCACTTAAATTGATCAGGCCTTTCCCTTTTGGACATTCCAGAATTCTATTGTTCGGACAGGAAGAAGAAATAAAGAGATATAAAAAAGTAGAAAAACAGGAGAGGAGGAATGAGAAAGAGATGTCACATGTTGGAGAGAAAAGTGAAAGTGGGAGAAAAGGAAAGCCACAAAGTGAGATGGGAGGAAGATTTGTAGCAGTGGGCAGCAGACTGGCATGAACACCACTGGCTCATGCTTGTCTGTCAGTGGGCGGAGTAGCGCTTGCCAATAGCAGGGCGGTGGCACAGCACCAAAGGGTCAGAGGTTGCTTCAATGAGCAGCAGCAGGTGGGAGAGAGAAGAGAATGGAGGGAGGAGAGGGTGGAGGCGACGGAGAGGATGCACAGAGGGCGAGCGCGCGGGGAAGTGGGACATCGCAGTGCAGGTCAGCTCTGCGTTCAGTAGATCCTAGGAATCACAACCCAGTACACGACCAAAAAACATTGATTTGATTTTAAAGAAAATAATTGATGGAGTGATGTCTTTGGATGCCTAAATCCTGTCCTCAGGGTCCTTTGGTTGTGTGGAGAGTGGTGGCCCTTTAACAATTGTGACCACTGATCTGACATGACTGGATGGGGATAGGATACGTAATGGAACTCTTGCTTGAGTTCTCCCTCGCTCAACAATTCCCAACATTCTGCTAAAGCATTCCAACTTTAACTTACTTTTGTTGGATTGAAATAGTGAGAGATAGGTGTGTGTGTGTCGTGTAGGGACTTGGGACATTCTAACTCCACTCCTCCCACAATCCTGTCACATTTCTGTGTTGTGTATGGCAGATGGCAACAACCTCTCTGCAGCCACGGAGAGGGTGGTGAAATCCAGTCAGGGATTTCTCAGCTCCATCCAGCATCACTCTCTCACTGTTCCCTCACACCTTTAATGCCCCTCTAAAAACGTCAGTGAAGTACCTTTCTTCCCTAATCTATTACAATGCAATGATAAATAACAATGTAATACCTAAAAATATGAAGTAGAACTAAAAACACACAAGATATGAGATTAAAAGAAGAGAGGAACAAGAAAAAGTAAAAAGCTATATACAAAGTCAGTTTCAATACCATATTTACAATGTGTAGAGATACTGTAGTCTCTATGTAGTCGATGTAGCTCAGTTGTGGTAAGATCCTGGCGTTTGCCATGCCAGGGTTAACGGTTGGTTTCCCTCACGGGAGGCCAAATGAATGTACTCACTAACTGTAGTCGCTCTGGATGAGAGTGTCTACAAAATGACATGTAAAATGTAATACTGGATTGGTTAAGTAGGTGTGGGCAGGCCAGGTGGTGGCTGGGCATCAGGATATATGACCAAACAGGTAGCAAGTGTATATGATAAATTTATGTGTGTGTAGAGTCACACTATAAGTATTTTATGTACATATTGTGTGTGTCACGCAAATGATGAGTAAGTATTTATGTATG
>NW_025536334.1:0-61897 GCF_020615455.1 Coregonus clupeaformis
ACTGAGAGTATACAGTGGCAGAATACCTGAACACTGTGACTGACCCAAAATTAAGAAAAACTTTGACTATGTACAGACTCAGTGAGCATAGCCTTGCTATTGAGAAAGGCCGCCGTAGGCAGACCTGGCTCTCAAGAGAAGACAGGCTATGTGCACACTGCCCACAAAATGAGGTGGAAACTGAGCTGCACTTCCTAACCTCCTGCCAAATGTATGACCATATTAGAGACACATATTTCCCTCAGATTAAAAAGACCCACAAATCCAATTTTGATAAACTCCCATATCTATTGGGTGAAATACCACTGTGTGCAATCACAGCAGCGAGATTTGTGACCTGTTGCCACAAGAAAAGGGCAACCAGTGAAGAACAAACCCATTGTAAATACAAACCAATGTTGATTTATTTTCCCTTTTGTACTATTTGCACATCGTTGCAACACTGTCTATAGACATAATACAACATTTGAAATGTATTTTGTGAGTTTAATGTTTACTGTTCATTTTTTATTGTTTATTTCACTTTTGTTTATGTTTCCCAATAAAACCCCTTTAAATTGAAATTGAATTGAAAGTAAGATAGTAGTAGTAGCATGAATCACTGAACTCTTTTTCGACTGTGTTGTTTTATTGTTTTAGTTGTGACGAGTAGAAACGCAAGTACAGTCATGGTCAAAAGTTTTGAGAATGACACAAATACTAATTTTCACAAAGTCTGCTGCCTTAGTTTTGATGATGGCAATTTGCATATACTCCAGAATGTCATGAAGAGTGATCAGATGAATTGCGACAAATTGCAAAGTCCCTCTTTGCCTTGAAAATGAACTTAATCCTCAAAAAACATTTCCACTGCATTGCAGCCCTGCCACAAAAGGACCAGCTGCCATCATGTCAGTGATTCTCTCGTTAACACAGGTGAGAGTGTTGACGAGGTTGGAGATCACTCTGTCATGCTGATTGAGTTAGAATAACAGACTGGAAGCTTTAAAAGGAGGGTGGTGCTTGAAATCATTGTTCTTCCTCTGTTAACCATGGTTACCTGCAAAGAAACACGTGCCGTCATCATTGCTTTGCACAAAAAGGGCTTCACAGGCAAGGATATTGCTGCTAGTAAGATTGCACCTAAATCAACATTTATCGGATCATCAAGAACTTCAAGGAGAGAGGTTCAATTGTTGTGAAGAAGGCGTCAGGGCGCCCAAGAAAGTCCAGCAAGGGCCAGGACCGTCTCCTAAAGTTGATTCAGCTGCGGGATCAGGGCACCACCAGTGCAGAGCTTGCTCAGGAATGGCAGCAGGCAGGTGTGAGTGCATCTGCACGCACAGTGAGGCGAAGACTTTGGAGGATGGCCTGGTGTCAAGAAGGGCAGCAAAGAAGCCACTTCTCTCCAGGAAAAACATCAGGGACAGACTGATATTCTGCAAAAGGTACAGGGATTGGACTGCTGAGGACTGGGGTAAAGTCATTTTCTCTGATGAATCCCCTTTCCGATTGTTTGGGGCATCCGGAAAACACCTTGTCCGGAGAAGACAAGATGAGCGCTACCATCAGACCTGTGTCATGCCAACAGTAAAGCATCCTGAGACCATTCATGTGTGGGGTTGCTTCTCAGCCAAGGGAGTGGGCTCACTCACAATTTTGCCTAAGAACATAGCCATGCATATAGAATGGTACCAACACATCCTCCGAGAGCAACTTCTCCCAACCATCCAAGAACAGTTTGGTGATGACCAATGCCTTGTCCAGCATGATGGAGCACCTTGCCATAAGGCAAAAGTGATAACTAAGTGGCTCGGCAACAAAACATCGAAATTTTGGGTCCATGGCCAGGAAACTCCCCAGACCTTAATCCCATTGAGAATTTGTGGTCGATCCTCAAGAGGTGGGTGGACAAACAAAAACCCACAAATTCTGACAAACTCCAAGCATTGATTATGCAAGAATGGGCTACCATCAGTCAGGATGTGGCCTAGAAGTTAATTGACAGCATGCCAGGGTGGATTGCAGAGGTCTTGAAAAAATAAATATTGACTCTTTGCATAACTTAATGTAATTGTCAATAAAAGCCTTTGACACTTATGGAATGCTTGTAATTATACAGTCTGTCCCTACCGTAGTAACATCTGACAAAAATATATCATAACACTGAAGCAGCGAACTTTGTGAAGACCAATACTTGTGTCATTCTGTTGTACCACTAGGGGGACTCATGTCTTATGGACATTCATTTTACCGGAAGGCTGGCCTTGCTTCGGATCATCTCTCCTGTGATAACATAGGTGCTGTACACAACAGAGCTCAGACCTGCCTTTAGTCCTTCAGTTACAGCTGTAGAGATCCTATAGGATAGAGACTGAGCTTAGACCTGCCATTTAGTCTTCCAGTTACAGCTGTAGAGATCCTAAGATAATAATACCCTAGGATACTCAGTCACAGCCCTAGTTACTGGAATCACAGCCCTAGTTACTGGAATCACAGCCCTAGTTACTGGAATCACAGCCCTAGTTACTGGAATCACAGCCCTAGTTACTGGAATCACAGCCCTAGTTACTGGAATCACAGCCCTAGTTACTGGAATCACAGCCCTAGTTACTGGAATCACAGCCCTAGTTACTGGAATCACAGCCCTAGTAAATCCAAGTGTTATTGTATTTGCATATGATCAAGAAGAAAACTTGTTATTGTATCTCTTGACAATATCAATCCCAGAGACTCCCACACCAGAGGGTTGAATTAAGGACGTTGATCCAGATATGGACATACTTTTGTTCCCTTTTCACACGACCATACCAAACTGAACTGTACTGTGCTGCTGGCTGTGATATTTTATTTTCATTGTCTTTCGTGGTCCTTTTCAGCACTGTTCCAGGAACTGTAGTGGATGTGTAATCAGGCCAGCTCAAAACAGCTTGGTTTGGCTTGGCTTGGTGATCCATGTGGGTATCTTTCTCGTATGTTAGGCCTACAGTAGGTCAGATGAGGACATATTGAAGGAAGAGTCCCTACTGACTGGAAGAGGAGACTGGTCAATATTGTCTCTGTTTACTGGGACAGGCAATAGTCACTATCTTGATAGATTCATTGATTCCTACAGCAAGCAATGGTGGTATGTCTGTGGGTGGATGGGATACAGGGAGTGGTTTTCCAATGAACATGGAGAGATTTGATGTGTTTGTTAATGTGAGTGTGCATGCATGTGTGTGTGTGTGTGTGGATGGGTGTGTTTGTTTGTGTGTGTTATTGTATTTGTCTGTGTCTGTGTGTGTATGTGTGTGTGTGTGTGTGTGTGTGTGTGTGTATGGTTGGGTTGGGTTGGGAGACAGTAGATACAGCAGGTACCATCTTGACCTTCAGCAGGTCTCCTCCACCTCCACATCTGGTTTGACCATCCACATCCCCAACTCCTGCTAGTCACCCCTGCCTGCAGCTCATCAATCCTCAGTGTCATCGTTACCACACTCCTGGCCATTGACATAATAACCATGACGTGAAGACGTAAAAATGATGAATGGGCTTTTCCGGTCAGGAAGCGGTGGTTGAGGTCAGAGACACTCCACACTCTTTCATCTCCACGTCCATTTTTCACTTTCTTCCCTCTGCCATGGTTCTCTCCCTCTTTTTTCTCTCTCTTTCAGTATTTTTCTTTCTCTCTCTCTCTCTCTCTCTCTCTCTCTCTCTCTCTCTCGTTCCCTCTCCATGTCTCTCTCTCTCTCTTTCTCTCTCTCGCACTCTCACTCTCACAAGCCTATCTCTTCCACCCCCTTCACCATATCCTCTCTCCATTCTCTCTGTAGCTTATTTGATTCAAGAATTAGAATGCAGTATGCCTCATAGTCCCAGTCGGTATTAGATAGAACGTCACGGCCCTGCCTGCCTGTGGGGAAAACAACCTGTGGTTACCTAGGTTACCCCATTGGCTCACAGCAAAACCTTAACCTTTTTCAAACAAAATGTTCTTGTTGTCTGCTTGTTTTAGTCAATTACAAAACCACATTTAAGAAAAGTACAAGATGTCTAAAGATTATTTTTCAACATTGCCTGCTCCCTAGCATTCTCAAAACGTAATATTGTAGGGCTTCCCTGATGCCCCTATTCATGACGGCGCTAGTGGTCACGTGAGTGAGTGCTAGCTAGCTAGCCAAGACCAACAACAGAAACAGACTATACAGCTACAAGTAATGAGCAGAGTTACAAAAGGACTATACTAAGCAAGTTAAATGTGTTACCTGTGATTAAATGTTTTCCACACACATAGCTACATGTACCTACTTGGACACCGGGTCCCCACATTTCCCACTCTCCCACGCTGAATAGCCTGAAGCCACAGGGCTCTTCTCGCAGGCTCTATTTCCCTACATGGGAGCATTGCGAACCGTAGGTCGGGAATTTTTTACCTGGTTACATGTACATTGAACAACACAGCAGCTTTTCGGCATGTTTTGTTCTGTTTAACAAAAATGTATGACGAAGTTGCCTCTTTTACAGTGGGGGTCAATAGGAAAGAATGTTGGTTTTCCCCAATTTGTGGGCGTGGTCGGGGGAATTCCTTATTATTAAGTGAATTCCGACCGGGACTACATGCCCACTCCCCACCATGTGATTCTAGAATTAGAATGCAGTATGCCTCATATCCCCAACTCCTCTAGAGTTTGTGGTTGGTGCTGGTGGTCATTACCACGTAACTCCCTAAAACCATACTTTCATATTTCTGTCTCCTTTTGTCAAAAATAATTAGCTGGAAAATACAAGACAAAACAGGCTAGGCTACACCCTAACAACATCACAGTCTAACCCTAACAACATCACAGTCTAACCCTAACAACATCACAGTCTAACCCTAACAACATCACAGTCTAACCCTAACAACATCACAGTCTAACCCTAACAACATCACAGTCTAACCCTAACAACATCACAGTCTAACCCTAACAACATCACAGTCTAACCCTAACAACATCACAGTCTAACCCTAACAACATCACAGTCTAACCCTAACGACATCACAGTCTTACCCTAACAACATCACAGTCTAACCCTAACAACATCACAGTCAAACCCTAACAACATCACAGTCTAACCCTAACAACATCACAGTCTAACCCTAACAACATCACAGTCAAACCCTAACAACATCACAGTCTAACCCTAACAACATCACAGTCTAACCCTAATGACATCACAGTCTAACCCCAACAACATCACAGTCTAACCCTAACAACATCACAGTCTAACCCTAACAACATCACAGTCTAACCCTAACAACATCACAGTCTAACCCTAATGACATCACAGTCCAACCCTAACGACATCACAGTCTAACCCTAACAACATCACAGTCTAACCCTAATGACATCACAGTCCAACCCTAACGACATCACAGTCTTACCCTAACAACATCACAGTCTAACCCTAATGACATCACAGTCCAACCCTAACGACATCACAGTCTAACCCTAACAACATCACAGTCTAACCCTAACGACATCACAGTCTAACCCTAACAACATCACAGTCTAACCCTAACAACATCACAGTCTAACCCTAATGACATCACAGTCCAACCCTAACGACATCACAGTCTAACCCTAACAACATCACAGTCTAACCCTAACAACATCACAAAGTCTAACCCTAACAACATCACAGTCTAACCCTAACAACATCACAGAGTCTTTTCAAATAGAGCATTGTATTGACTGTACAGAACATTTCTTTTTACAATACCCATCTACAAGAAACAAGTCTTGAAGAAAGCCTGTCACATATGTTGTCTTCTTAAAACCTCTCTAAAAACAGTCACACATTCACTGCATGTCCAGGAGCATGAACATAGTATGTAGATCAACTGGCCTCAACCCTCAAGATCATTGCCAAATGTAGGGCTTTTTCCCCCTTGGTCCGGTCAAGAAATAGGACAACACAGCAGAGTGGAGGGGACGATTGTCTCAATATGAGACTTGTTTGGTCCATGTCCTCACATCACCAACACAACCAAGAGTTACAGTGATCCTAGGGACCTTTTGTACAGCAGTCATTGTTGTGGCCTGCCTACCCATCGCATGCCCATTCTATGGTGGACAACGCTGTCCATTGAGCTTATATGAATTGCTGCAGTTTATTGGTTGTTGATCTGAATGGGAGTCTTACATTGTTCCGGGAGATGTTGCATTTTTTTATGTTGATGGACAAAATGGTCGGTCTTGATTTGCTATGTGATGTTGACAGGTTGGCATTTCTACTGAAGTCAAAGTCCAATGTCCCAAGTAATTAGGACAGATAATAATGATAAGTTGTTGTCATCAGCTATTTAAACAAGTGTGTTGTCGTTCTATTCCTGTTAGAGTGGCTGGGAACATGAAATATTCTCATTAACATCCATCCTCTACTTTTTAAGTCACATGCTAATGTTTGACAGTACTGTAAATGTTAAGAGTGTGTCACTTTCAAATTACTCAAAATGTGTTTAAAGAAATGTTATAGACAAAGAGATTAAATACGTCTCACTTGTTTTGAAGCTTTTGGAAAGCAATGTATTACTTAAGACTCTGGGGGCATGTTTTGGAGTTGCACCAGCTCTAAGAAATCAGCTATGTCATCCACCAGAATGTTCCCTCATGAGCCCCTACTTCCAGTATAGCTGTACTGAACTAGTCCCTTGTCTGTATGTGCCCCTGGGGCAGAGTAGCAGTGGTAGACATTTAGGAGATTTAAGCCTCCTTTGTTAGTGGAAGCACTGAGTCTTAAGCAGAGGCAACTTCTTCTCTGCCTCCACAGCAACAAAATCACTGGTTTCAACATGTCAATAAGATATCTTTATCATAGAAACGTGGGAAGAATACGGATAAACAAATTACTTGAATTACATCATGGTCAGGCTGTAGCCTACTGTTTACCCTTAAGAGTCTATTGACGCACCCGTGGTTCAATCTAAGTAACATAATAAAAGAAATCCCATCAAAATCTGTCTGTTGAAGCTATGTCGGCCTTCCGCATCTGCGCTGGAAGGTGGCCAAGCTATTGTGACTCTATGGAAAGGGGAGACTGTCATGAACACGATGGTGGTCTCCGCTTTGCTCTACGACCCCCACAGGTTTTACGGGACTCGTCTGAAGTCGGTAACGCTGATGTGCCAACTTCTGTCTGTAGCGTCCGAACCGTTTGGGCTATAAACTAATATGACCCCACTATGGAAAGAGGAGACATTATTTTTAAACAAATCTAAACGGAATTAAAAAGAAGACGAAAGCTGTACTCCAAAAAACAAGTTGACCTACAAAAATGTAAATCATGTTAAGTAGCCTAATAATGAAGCCATGTATTTATATGAATTGATCTATTATGTTTGTAAAAGGTGAACAAAAGAAAGAGGAGACTCAGGAACATGATGGTGTTCTCTGTTTCTTCCACAAGTGTCACCACACTGGGCTGAAGGTAACCCATACAAACAAATGGAAGTATGAGGTAGTATTGAGCCCCAAAAAATATGGGGTTAAATATGTGTAAAAATATATATATATTTCTGAGCTTTCTTTTTACCCACTTTCTCTCCCCAATTACAATCTCGTCTCATCACTGCAACTCCCCAACGGGCTCGGGAGAGGTGAAGGTCAAGTCACGCGTCCTCCGAAACATGACCCGCCAAACCGTGCTTCTTAACACCCACCCACTTAACCCAGAAGCCAGCCACACCAATGTGTCTGACGACCGAAGTCAGCCTGCAGGTGCCCGGCCCACCACAAGGAGTCGCTAGAGCGTGATGAGCCAAGTAAAGCCCCCCCGGCCAAAACCTCCCCTAACCCGGACGACGCTGGGCCAATTGTGTGCAGCCCTATGGGACTCCCGGTCACGACACAGCCTGGGATCGAACCTGGGTCTGGAGTGATGCCTCAAGCACTGCGATGCCGTACCTTAGACCGCTGCGCCACTTGGGAGACCTCCGAGCTTTCTTATATCTCCTAGATATAGGACACACACTTCAAAACCTTATTCCTTATGATTTATTTTTTTTACTGACTTTTTTTGACTATTTATGAATGTGTTATTAAATGCGTTTCTATGGGCTATAGTAGTAAAGGCCAAATTTGGGGGATATGTAAGGTGTCCTAAAATTCGAAATCAAATAGCTAAATGATCCCACCCCAACGGCTTCGACTTTTAGATGTTAAATTGCAACTTTGTGGGTGATGGTGTCAGTAATGGTCCCACATGCAGTACTGGATGGACTAGCTCAGGGACTCCTGCTCCCACATTCAGTAATGGATGGACTAGCTCAGGGACTCCTGCTCCCACATTCAGTACTGGATAGACTAGCTCAGGGACTCCTGCTCCCACATTCAGTACTGGATGGACTAGCTCAGGGACTCCTGCTCCCACATTCAGTACTGGATGGACTAGCTCAGGGACTCCTGCTCCCACATTCAGTACTGGATAGACTAGCTCAGGGACTCCTGCTCCCACATTCAGTACTGGATGGACTAGCTCAGGGACTCCTGCTCCCACATTCAGTACTGGATGGACTAGCTCAGGGACTCCTGCTCCCACATTCAGTACTGGATAGACTAGCTCAGGGACTCCTGCTCCCACATTCAGTACTGGATGGACTAGCTCAGGGACTCCTGCTCCCACATTCAGTACTGGATGGACTAGCTCAGGGACTCCTGCTCCCACATTCAGTACTGGATGGACTAGCTCAGGGACTCCTGCTCCCACATTCAGTACTGGATGGACTAGCTCAGGGACTCCTGCTCCCACATTCAGTACTGGATGGACTAGCTCAGGGACTCCTGCTCCCACATGCAGTACTGGATGGACTAGCTCAGGGACTCCTGCTCCCACATGCAGTACTGGATGGACTAGCTATGGATGAGGTTGTGTGTTGTGTGTTGCTAGCTACGCCAAGGCACACTGTCCACGGTCATCTGGTTCAAGGCATTAGACAGATCTATTCCCACTGGCCACACGTCACTGTGTGTGTGTGTGTGTGTGTGTGTGTGTGTGTGTGTGTGTGTGTGTGTGTGTGTGTGTGTGTGTGTGTGTGTGTGTGTGTGTGTAAGAGGCATCCCATGCAGAGGCAGCTTTACTGTAAACGTGTGTGTGGGCACAGCAACAGGGAGAGGATAATCTAATGAGATATGACCCATCACAACGCTCTAAGAATATTCCAGTTCCCACTCTGTGAATGGGGGCAGTCTAATATGCCATTTTAGCTGACACTTTCATCCAAAGCAAATTACAGTCATAAGTGCATACATTTTTGTGTGGGTGGACCAGGTCCCCAGTGTCTGGTCTGGAGTGTGAAGTCACAAGCTCTGCTGGTCGGCTACTTCGTAGCAACCTAGCTGTGCCAAAAGCCCTGGTCTGGCCTAGAAATCCTATGTACATTATGATCGCCAGAACGTTTGGGACTCTAAAATTAGTTTATTATGGAGTTAAATCCCCACAGTGAATTTTAAAGTTCGCTACAAATCGAGATATTTAATGAAATAGTGATCCATTCTGACTACTAGATTTGTCGTCACACAGGACCACGTGCTGACACAGACCAATCACGGGCCGTCAGGCTACGAGGAGGCTCGCGCTCTCATGCACGCTCTCTGCACGTGGACCTATGGGGTTGTGATGTGCTATCCAGCGCGGAGTCAGTGAGTCAACGAGCCTGTCAAGTGGAGATGGAGGGGCTGACCAATGTCTATGGGGCTGACAGAGGATGACAGAGTGGAGATGGATGATGACAGAGTGGAGAACAGTGGATGGCCATGGAGATGGAGAATCGCCATGGAGATGGAGGATTGCCATGGAGCTGGAGGATGAGAGAGTGGAGAAGAGAGGATGACAGAGTGGAGAACAGAGGATGACAGAGTGGAGAACAGAGGATGGCGATGGAGATGAATGATGACAGAGTGGAGAACAGAAGATGACAGAGTGGAGAACAGAGGATGGCCATGGAGATGGAGAATTGCCATGGAGATGGAGGATTGCCATGGAGATGGAGGATGACAGAGTGGAGAACAGAGGATGACAGAGTGGAGAACAGAGGATGGCCATGGAGATGAAGGATGACAGAGTGGAGAACAGAGGATGACAGAGTAGAGAACAGAGGATGGCCATGGAGATGGAGGATTGCCATGGAGATGGAGAATTGCCATGGAGTTGGAGGATTTGGCTCACACTATGTTTTCCAGTGTTGACCTGGCTAGGTTCTAGGTAACGCTGAGCTTTCAAATGAACCTTCTGCTACAAAGGTTTAACAGTAGTCTAGCATCAGGCTTATAGACATTAAAACCAGGTTGACTACATCGACACATGGTCCTTTCCTAGTTATGGCCACTTTCACCATGATCCTTAGTGATTTTTTGGTGCCATTCAGCAATATAGCGCGCTTCAAATTCAAATACTTCTGGTGCCGTTGGGAGTTTTCCAGAGGAATACATGGATGACATCAGCGCTATCACTATCTATTGGTTTTAATGTCTATGGGGTGGACCCAGCGGGAATCGAACCCACGACCCTTGGCACTGCATGCACCATGCTCTACCAACTGAGCCACACAGGAACACCGCACCACAGTGTGAAAGGAATTGGGTAGTGCTTAACATTAGAGCATGGAATAAAGTGGTAATAACATGGTAATAGTATGGGAACAAGCTATAGTTAGTCACAGTGAAAATGTAATCATGTTGTTGTTTCAGGATATATTATAGAGGGGTTACAGTTAGGGCTATCAGAGTTCATCAGTTAACTCAAGTTAACTTCTAGTACTTGTAGTGCACTTATATGATAGTAATTAAGAACACGGTGAGGGGGCGGGACCTACGGAATTGTTTTAAGATGGTCATAACATGGATCATTTAGCTATTTGATTTGGAATTTTAGGAACCCTGTAGGTATATAAAACATGATGAAACATTGAACTTGGCCTACTGTATTTGCCATCATTGAATATTAATACATGGCAAACACAAAGAACCTGGAAAGCCTATTCATTTTAATTTCTTTGTTACTGGCCTGTACTGCCATACCTTTAGACGAGTCTCGTGAAGCTTGTGGGTGTCGTAGAGCACGTCCGTGTTCGTGAGAGTCTCTGCTTTCAATGGTGTGTAGCTCAAACCCTTCGGACTTGACATACTTTTTTGTTAGAAGACCTGTTCGGAGTTGTGGCGCCGGCGTCAGTGACTTGAGACGATCCCGTGAAACATCTGGGTGTCGCGTTCGTGAGAGTCTCAGATTTCTAGAACTGGGTCTAAATAGTTTATAGCCCAAACCGTTCGGATGCTACAGACGATTTTGCGTCCCCTGGTCTGACAAACACCGCTGTAGCTCTGCCAACTTCCACCGCCGATGCGGAAGGCCGACATAGGCGGACGCTGTGGATTGAGACGCAGCCCATGCAAAAATGTAATCTCTAGCTTAAACAGAAGGATTTTTTTATTATGTCTATTGGATTTCTGCGCGGGTGCGGACATCAAAATAATAATGTTAATCATAACACATCTATTTCATCCCTCTCTCATTTGACATATTCCCTCGCATAGACCCTCTCTCTCTTCTCTACCTCTCATTTTACCTATTCCCTCGCATAGACCCTCTCTCTCTCTCTCTCTCTCATTTTACCTATTCCCTCGCCTAGATCCTCTCTCTCTCTCTCTCTCTCTCATTTTACCTATTCCCTCACATAGACCCTCTCTCTCTCTCTCTCTCATTTTACCTATTCCCTCGCATAGACCCTCTCTCTCTCTCTCATTTGACCTATTCCCTCGCCTAGATCCTCTCTCTCTCTCTCTCTCTCTCTCATTTTACCTATTCCCTCGCTCTAGATCCCTCTCTCTCTCTCTCATCTCTGACTCTCTCTCTCTCTCTCTACTCTCTCTCTCTCTCTCTCTCTCTCTCTCTCTCTCTCTCTCTCTCTCATTTCTATCTCTCTCTCTCTCTCTCTCTCTCTCTCTCTCTCTCTCTCTCTCTCTCTCTCTCTCTCTCTCTCTCTCTCATTTTACCTATTCCCTCACCTAGATCCCCTCCCTCCCTCCATCCCTCCCTCCCCCAGTCAGTCACTCCCTCCCTCCCTCCTCCCTCCCTCTATCAGTGGGCAGTCCTTCCCTGTCCTCACTGAGTAATGACACTAATGAGCATGTACAGCCATTCACTCCTCCCCTCCATCCTCTGGTCTGCCTGCTCCCTCCCTCCTCTGGCCTGCCTGCTCCCCATGTTACGTCCTACGTCCTCTGGGTGGAAGACAGAGCCGAGGAACATGGACGGTCGGTCCCACTTTAAACGAACAACAACTAGGCTTAATGAAGCCTTCATAGACCCTTTATAATGCCTATATACTGTATTAATGTAGAAGATGTTGCAACAGGACCTTAAAGGGGCAATCAGCAGTTGCTACATACATTTTTGAACTTATACATTTATGATATGTACCCATTGACTCTTGAAGAATATAACTTATAAATGCCTCATGAGTTTAATTCAACTGTCACACCCCATCAGAACCCAAAATATAAGCTTGTTTTACTCCAATGTTTGTAAACAAAGCAAATGTTATGTATAGCCTCAAAACTTGGTTAAAACTATAATTTTGATATCATGGATGGTCAGTCCTTGCACCCATAGGTCCCTCTATGAATTTGAGAGTGATTACATTTCTCCAGCTCCATCCCTCAGCTTTCTACCGAAACAGTGGCGGGTAATTCGCTTTGTTATTGTTTCAACTGCTGATTGGCCCTTTAAATCTGGCGCTTTGCCAAATGTGGAATGCATGAAAATATATCTCTGCACAGAGATTTAAAAAACATCAGTGTGCATATTAAAGATGCAATATGCAGCATAGTTTGTGAGGTGATGCATGGATTCTTTACTCTTTCCATCACTGGATTAAGAACAGGCAGTGTAGATATACCGGTACAGGCCTAGATATGTGAATGGATGTTTTAGATGGAGGCTGTTTCTGTTGCTACTAGTAGTCTACTGAAGCATCCTGGCAATGATCTGGTGTTGTTAAAGTTGTATCTTTGGCAGGACACCGCTGGCTTGTCAGGTTGTGGAGAGGGATAAACGATGTGGTGCGTTTAAAGATCCATAAAAATGCTCCTCCATCTTTGGGAGCCGTATTAGCTCAGACGGTGAAATACGACTCATCACTTTTATGTCTGAAACACAATTGGCCATTGGGATGTGAAATTTATCTGACAGAGGGGCCCATCTGCTGCAGAGGCCTGTTGGCCATTGTGAACACTGATTCTATCTTTGCAAGGGACATTTTTAATTGGGCACTTCATGAGAACAGCATATACGTGTCACATAAACATACCTGTTGGTATGACTTTTATGCTGGATCTGGTGTGGGGAGTTCCTTACTAATTAGGGACCTTAATTCATCAATCAAGTACAAGGGAGGAGCGAAAACTCCGCAGATGCTCGGCCCTCCGTGGAATGAGTTTGACACCTGTGTTGTACACATTCAATCAACATTTGTTTTTAAATGGATTTAGCTGCAAAACTAGAAGTCGTGATCGGGCACAATTCAGGGATTGGCAACTGGCAGCCCGCGGGGCCCCCCTTTTGAAGGCCCTTGGATCAATTCCCCCCCTCAATTTACTGTTGCGAGTTAGAATAGTAGAATACACAAGGTGCAAGTTTGAAATGTGGTTGTGCATCAGCAGTTTTTATCTTGTTATGTCAGTGACTGATAGTCACTCAATTAGCCCATGTCAGCTAAAAAAAATAGATTGGTAAATTAGTCTAGCGGTCAGCTACCTGAACATAGTAATCGTGGTCGGATTACCGGCCGGGGAGCCCCCATTGATTTTGTTAGTCAGTCTCACTCAGATATCATATTAGAAACTGCTAACATTTCTCTCCACCCTATGGGCAAAATGTATAGAATTGCAGGAAATTAGCTGCAAAACTGAATTCACATTCTACTTTGACTTTAAGTATTATTCTCCCTGTGGTCTGTTGAGCTCCAATGAGAGGGGAAAGTGTTCTGTTTGAGGACTGGGCTGGGCCAGTGGGCTTGCTATGCTGAGAATGTATGTCTCCTCATTGATCAGTCATCACAGACCAGTCTATCAGTCAGCAGCTTCTTTTTACTGCACTGGCCAGCTGGGCTAGAGATCTATGTAATGAGGGCTGGAAGTTGGGAATGCTCCGGGCTGTTGCTCCACCATGTTAATGATATATTTAAATACTTTATATATTATATATTTAATTATATAATTAATCCGCTAACACTTTATTTGGATAGTCCCAAGTAGATGGGTTTGTGGATGTTCCGTATATGTTCACTAACTGTCAACAACATTTCAACAAACTATCCACTAACCCTAACCCTTACCCTAACCCTTATTCTAAACCTTACCCTAACCCGTAACCTTAGCAAGCAGTTGCTTATCAACAGATAGTTTGTTGATAGTATGACCATCAGTAGAGCATCAATATGGGACTATCCAAAGAAAGTGTGACCTTTAATTCTGGTCCTATGTGACTCTTTTGATCATTCAGTTTTGTCTGACTGGGAGGTTTGTCTGATTTGTGTGTGATTAGTAAATGCTAGATTGTGTCCACTGTAATCCTAAAGGTATGAAGTGACTATGACCCATTTCAGACAGAAGATGTGGTATATACCTGTACAAAATATACAGCTATGTTTGTATGAGCCCCTTTCAATCAGCCCCTTATTCACCACTTATGTGCAGGAATACCCTTTATACATATCAGTGGGTAAATGGCAAATGAAGAGGGCTGCGGGGTGTTGTTAAACCATGGGGGCTGTTTGCGTTTCAAATTAGGGAGGTGTTAAACAATGGAAGTGTTAATGGATTTACCTGCAAAAACCAGAGAACCATTACATGGTCTGTGAAAATGCTGGAGTCATGACTACGTCTTTAGCTGGATTTTATTTTCCCTTGTTTTGTTTTACCCCACTACCCCTTTCAGATACACCAACAGCTGGTATAAAGAAGCCGGCATGGTAAAATAGTGGGATTTTGGTCTGTGTAGGAAAGGAATTTTACTGCATGTTTACTTGACTAGTGCGTCGTTGTGCCTATGCCCTGTGTTGTGTTGCGACTGCTGACTCAAGTGGATCTATCTTACACTATTGGTTGGCATCTGGTTGCATATCGGCTTACAGTCACCTCAAAATGATTGACGCCATTTTCGACATAAGATATTTATTAAGACGTGTAACAATATTCCTGTTGTTCTTCAGGTTTGCTTTTTCCGCCCATCCTCTCTTCTATCACGTTGGCATTGCAACACACCTTGTCTCAATAGTTTTTAGATCATAATTCAGTCTCTCAGTTGGCGATCCATTTGTATGCGTAGCGTCTTTTGGCAGTCTGTTACTGGCTTGACGCAATCAAGCCCCACTGAATAACAATCCCTCTTTAAAACGAGAAAAAAACTGAAAGGGTACTTTTGAGATATTAATATGTTAAATGTTGAATAAATGAATGTGAAAAATTTTATTTCAGAATGTAGACATACTCCATATGTTAGAGCACACTATAAGGAGTATAATGACACCAAGATGTTGTCTGTATCATGTACGGTTCACAGATCATAATGTCTGACAGGAAGCATGGATAGGTCTAAAAAGGGCCTAAAATGGCCACTTTCATCATGATTTTCAAAATTAAAATGTATGATACAAATGTAAATAGCATGTCAAACATGCTTTCTCCCAATTAAGATTTTATGTGAGAATTGTCAGATCTATCTGAGATACCAAAAATATTTTAGCCTTTCCAAGCGTGGAATAGAGCCCCTTCCTCTCTTTCATCCCTTTAACATTGCAACACACCTTGTCTCAATAGTTTTTAGATCCTAAGTCTCTCTCAGTTGGCGATCCATATGCATGCATGGCGTCTTTTGGCAGTCTGTTACTGGCTTGACGCAATCAAGCCCCACTGAATAACAATCCCTCTTTAAAATGAGATGACCAGCAGTAAACATATTTTCCACTTGCCTATGAACAGAAATCATGTGATTTAATTTCACTATCAAATGAACGTAAGAGAAATCACAAACTATCTGAAAACTCCAAAACCGCTCACAATTGAATCCATTTAGGGCGATCCCGCAACACCAGACGTGGATAAAGGCCGGGGTTGTCTGAAACTAAATGAATGCGAGGCTATGTGAAAAGAGGAAGCCCAAAGGGGCTCCATGCAGCAATGGAGAAAGGCTTCTGTAGCAGAGATACTGGGTCTGTGTTAGTTAGCTCTGATCTGCATTATCTTCTGTGCCCAGTTTAGCCCATGTGATGTTTGTGCAGTGCCCCTGGAAACCTGCTGCAGCTGCAGGGGGGAGAAATTGATCGCCTCACAAACTCCCTTTCTTCTCTCAAACAAGAGCTTTTAGTGACAACGGCCATCAGAGTCACATGACCACTGACCCCCCCTATCACCCCCCCCATCACCCCCCAATCACCCCCACTCCCACCCCCATCACCCACCCCAACATCCATCTCCCAGAATGCACCCCTCTCAACTCCACCAACCACTGCAGATGTTGGGACCAGAACATGGAGAAAAAGTTTAACGATGGAGCATCAATACAGGCCCTGTGTGTCTTAAACCAACAACAGCTGTATCAGACAGCTGTGATTCAAAGACATGGTAAAGGAATGCTGTGGCTTAAGACTCAGCACAGTTTGTGGCCAAGAGTTTGTAATGTTCCTAATACATCTTTGATACTGAAAAATATTGCTTAACAAAACAAAATTAATGTACATAAACATGTTTAGTTTTCAGTTGTGCGCATGTGCGCTGGATCCCACTTCTGACACCATGTGGCATTGCAACAATGGCTGAATAAAACACCACACTTAGAGTCCTATAGTAGTCACAGACTGAGCTATGGTAGTCACGGACTGAACTATAGTAGTCACAGACTGAACTATAGTATTCACGTACTGAACTATAGTCACAGACAGAGCTATGGTAGTCACAGACTGAACTATAGTAGTCACAGACTGAACTATAGTAGTCACAGACTGGACTATAGTAGTCACAGGCTGAACTATAGTAGTCACAGGCTGAACTATAGTATTCACAGACTGAACTATAGTATTCACATACTGAACTATAGTCACAGACAGAGCTATGGTAGTCACAGACTGAACTATAGTAGTCACAGACTGAACTATAGTAGTCACAGACTGAACTATAGTAGTCACAGGCTGAACTATAGTAGTCACAGGCTGAACTATAGTATTCACAGACTGAACTATAGTAGTCACAGGCTGAACTATAGTAGTCACAGGATGAACTATAGTAGTCACAGGCTGAACTATAGTAGTCACAGACTGAACTATAGTAGTCACAGGCTGAACTATAGTAGTCACAGGCTGAACTATAGTAGTCACAGACTGAACTATAGTAGTCACAGGCTGAACTATAGTAGTCACAGGCTGAACTATAGTAGTCACAAACTGAACTATAGTAGTCAGGCTGAACTATAGTAGTCACAGACTGAACTATAGTAGTCACAGGCTGAACTATAGTAGTCACAGGCTGAACTATAGTAGTCACAGACTGAACTATAGTAGTCACAGGCTGAACTATAGTAGTCACAGACTGAACTATAGTAGTCACAGGCTGAACTATAGTAGTCACAGGCTGAACTATAGTAGTCACAAACTGAACTATAGTAGTCACAGGCTGAACTATAGTAGTCACAAACTGAACTATACTAGTCACAGGCTGAACTATAGTAGTCACAAACTGAACTATAGTAGTCACAGGCTGAACTATAGTAGTCACAGGCTGAACTATAGTAGTCACAGGCTGAACTATAGAAGTCACAGGCTGAGCAGTAGCATGGGTTATGATGCTCTATTGGAGTTATTGGGTTGGAGGAATGTTTCAAATATCTCTTGATGACGTACAAAACAATATGCATTGGCAAGGGATATGGTTTGCCCTTTTCATGACTCCAATGCTACACACAGTATATATTTTGTATTTGTATAATAGTTTTTGGGTGATATGAAAGTAGAGTTTCTGGGGTTTCCAAAACCATATTGCACGCGATGATTATTAACGGTTAGACAGGTAGTTGGGACAGTTGTACTCTAGTTGATTTCTGAGAACCAGATACCTTCCCAACAGTTATGGTCAATGCCTTAAATTGCCCTGGTGTCAGAATGGAGACCCAAGCAATAAATAGCACAGTACGTGAGATGGTTGTAAGGTAGTCTAGAAGACTCAGATTGATAACATCAGTCAGACAGCAACTCTGCTCAGCACATTTTACATTACATTTGACATTTTGGTCATTTAGCAGACGCTCTTATCCAGAGTGACTTACAATTAGTGCATTCATCTTGAGATAACGAAACATTTCCTCCAGCTCTACTGAGACCCTGTGATAGGGATAGCTGGGCTTGTGCGCATCACATGAAGCTCTGGAGGTTGAAGGCACAGAGCGTGAGGACAGTCATGTGGATTGCGTATGCACTAACAATGGAAGCCCACAGGTAGTACCGTTAGTTTGTTTGTTCGTCTAAACTCCCCTTAGAAGCTTTTATGTGCGTGTACATTTCTATGAATTTCAGCACTCCTTTTTCTTGCTGGTTCTGTCATTTTGTCAATTTATTATTTTGTTAAATGAGATCTCTCATATAAAAAATGTATACGGGTTTGATTAGGAAAAGTCTGAATATTCTGTGATGTTAGGATAGTCTGCTTCTAGACGTTTGTCTTCAGCTTGTAAAGGAGGTTTCAACCAGTGAATTGTTTATGTGCACCCCTCCTCGTTAAGGCGATGGTTTTGCTCAGAGAGTGGCACAAGGCATTTCTACCTTGCCTTGCCAATGTCCTGTAAACTCTGATGGGGAGAGTATCTGTGTGTGGCTAATCTAGGCTATATTTTGTTTCTACAGTATTCATAGCCTGAGGCCTAGTGAGGCCTAGTCCAATTTTTTATTATTTTCCGTTTGCTTTTGATTTCTTGAGGAAATTCACTTTTGTTCACCGTTTGTTTGTTGAGGAATTTTGTCCTATTTTGCCACATCATTACCTCCACCACTTGATACTACTACCATTTTTTATTAAAAAATAAATGCATTGTTGGAAAACATTATGAATATTTGTGCAAATGGACCAATAAAGCAAGTATTGTATTATTTTTTGGAAAAAAAGAAGAAAGAAACTTATTTGTGTGCATTTCTTCTGGACAGCTTCCCAAATGGCACGTATTCTCTGCACTACTTTACCAATAGTGCTCTGTTCAAAAGTAGTGCACTGCTAATTTGATGGTTTTTTAATAAGTAGCCTAAACTGAGAATATTTTTTTATTTTTTTATTTCACCTTTATTTAACCAGGTAAGCCAGTTGAGAACAGGTTCTCATTTACAACTGCGACCTGGCCAAGATAAAGCAAAGCAGTGCAATAAAAACAACACAGAGTTACATATGGGGTAAAAAACATAAAGTCAAAAATACAACAGAAAATATATATACAGTGTGTGCAAATGTAGCAAGTTATGGAGGTAAGGCAATAAATAGGCTATAGTGCAAAATAATTACAATAGTATTAACACTGGAATGCTAGATGTGCAAGAGATTATGTGCAAATAGAGATACTGGGGTGCAAAAGAGCAAAATAAATAACAATATAGGGATGAGGTAGTTGGGTGGGCTAATTTCAGATGGGCTGTGTACAGGTGCAGTGATCGGTAAGGTGCTCTGACAACTGATGCTTAAAGTTATTGAGGGAGATAAGAGTCTCCAGCTTCAGAGATTTTTGCAATTCGTTCCAGTCATTGGCAGCAGAGAACTGGAAGGAATGGCGGCCAAAGGAGGTGTTGGCTTTGGGAATGACCAGTGAGATATACCTGCTGGAGCGCAGACTACGGGTGGGTGCTGCTATGGTGACCAATGAGCTAAGATAAGGCGGGGATTTGCCTAGCAGTGATTTATAGATGGCCTGGAGCCAGTGGGTTTGACGACGAACATGTAGTGAGGACCAGCCAACAAGAGCGTACAGGTCACAGTGGTGGGTAATGTATGGGGCTTTGGAGACAAAACGGATGGCACTGTGATAGACTACATCCAATTTGCTGAGTAGAGTGTTGGAGGCTATTTAGTAAATGACATCGCCGAAGTCAAGGATCGGTAGGATAGTCAGTTTTACGAGGGCATGTTTGGCAGCATGAGTGAAGGAGGCTTTGTTGCGAAATAGGAAGCCGATTCTAGATTTAACTTTGGATTGGAGATTCTTTATGTGAGTCTGGAAGTTGAGTTTACAGTCTAACCAGACACCTAGGTATTTGTAGTTGTCCACATACTCTAGGTCAGACCCGTCGAGAGTGGTGATTCTAGTCGGGTGGGCGGGTGCCAGCAGCGTTCGATTGAAAAGCATGCATTTAGTTTTACTAGTGTTTAAGAGCAGTTGGAGGCTACTGAAGGATTGTTGTATGGCATTGAAGCTCGTTTGGAGGTTTGTTAACACAGTGTCCAATGAAGGGCCAGATGTATACAAAATGGTGTCGTCTGCGTAGAGGTGGATCTGAGAGTCACCAGCAGCAAGAGCGACATCATTGATATACACGGAGAAAAGTGTCGGCCCAAGAATTGAACCCTGTGGCACCCCCATAGAGACTGCCATAGGTCCAGACAACAGGCCCTCCGATTTGACACACTGAACTCTATCTGAGAAGTAGTTGGTGAACCAGGCGAGGCAGTCATTTGAGAAACCAAGGCTATTTAGTCTGCCAATAAGAATGCGGTGGTTGACAGAGTCGAAAGCCTTGGCCAGGTCGATGAAGACGGCTGCACAGTACTGTCTGTTATCAATCGCGGTTATAATATCGTTTAGGACCTTGAGCGTGGCTGAAGTGCACCCATGACCAGCTCGGAAACCGGATTGCATAGCGGAGAAGGTACGGTGGTATTCGAAATGGTCGGTGATCTGTTTGTTAACTTGGCTTTCAAATACTTTCGAAAGGCAGGGCAGGATGGATATAGGTCTGTAGCAGTTTGGATCTAGAGTGTCACCCCCTTTGAAGAGGGGGATGACCGCGGCAGCTTTCCAATCTCTGGGGATCTCAGACGTTAGTATTTTTTACTCAAGTCAAATATTTAACTAGGATTAGGCTATGATATAAGTCATAATTTGAAAATAAATGAATACATGATTTTATTAGGCTACTTTTTGGATGTCTCATCCTGCTGTCATGCCAGTTTATCTTAGGCCTGTGTCTGATTTATTTGACTAATACAGGTATTCTACATTTGGATTTGAAGACACTGCTTGTTTGTCCAATTAAATTAATTAAATTTTGATTCAGGATATTTCTCATGAGTGGTTGACAGGAAATGGAACCTCTCCTCGCGTCGGTAATGAAGGGGTTACTAATATGACGTCAGTGCACCCTGAGTCAGTGAAAGGAGATACAAATGTCCTCCGAGATATTTGAGAAACTTGGAAATTTCTTCAATTTAGGGGACAGAAATGAATGAATGCCCTGCAAACAGTGATATATGCATCTTTATAGAATGGCTCTCTAAGCAATTCGTTTTTACATTTAGGGTTTTTGACTTTGGAGTGGTACTTCACTGGATAGACTAGTTGTTTGTGGGGTTTTGCTTGGAGTTTAGGGGCGCTATATGCTAGGGTATGCTGAAATGTATGTTCGTAGGCAACGAAAATGAAGCAACGAGTGATTGAATGTCATATAGTAGGCTATACATTTTTTTCCCGCAGAGAAATGGCGCTTTTAAGCAAGACGCCTTAGCTAAACGTTATTTTCTTCCGTTTCTAACATGCAAGCTCAAAGTACTGGGTGTCGACGGATTTTGCGTCCCACTCATTTACAAGGATTACTGAAATCTTCCGTAGATATAATTCGATGTGTGCTGAAATGTCGATTAGACCGAGATGGATTGCTCGTATGTTGGACGTTCTCACGAGGCTCTCCAGCCTTTTGTTTGGAGAGAACGGCAGTATGTCGAGATAAAGGGAAAGAACAGAGAATTCGCGGCCATTTCAGTTGGGAGAGTTCTGCATCCATAGAAAGATTTGGCAGTTTCTGAAGAACCAGCTCACAATCCAAACCCGTTTGAAACGGAGGGGTGTAAAACGTGATTGACACCCATTTTTATTTTTTGGGGAAAGAACCCTGTTGGTTTAGATTCCAAGTTTCTTGTCAGTTAAATGTAATTATAATGCTTTTTAAAAAATACAATAATCAAGCAAAATGACTGCAGAGTATGGTAATTTGGTTGTAATATGGTTAACTGTCAATAGTTTGTGTTTCAGCAACTTTGTGGTGGTGAATAATGGAACAGAACATGTTTTAAACATGGTAGGCTACATTTCTAATTGTCTGTAGCCACAAGAAGCGAGCATGCAGTGAATCAGTGTACGCAATGCTTTCTCACCTGGAATTCTAAATTACGGATGGACTACAGTTTATATTTTCTATTCCATTTTTATCACTAGCTTCTCGATTTCTACTGTGACGTTCATACGACTAGCCTCTCTACTGACCATGTTAGCAAAATTTTCCATAATAATAATAATTTATAAATCCCCATCATAAAAACAAGCAAGTACAAAGACCCACAGGGTTTCTACCATGTCTGGCATATCTTTGCGACTTTGTATTAAGGCATAAAATATGGTTAAAAGTATAAAGCCATCAAACAGTTATAACAATTATGAATATGAATGATAATAATTAGCATGTTTATGGATTTTAGTTATACAAATAGTTGAATGTAATTGTCCAATTTGGGTTAAATTATTATTATTATTATTACTATTATTATTATTGGTCCTCTGTAGCTCAATTGGTAGAGAATGGCGATTGTAACGCCAGGGTAGTGGGTTCGATCCCCGGGACCACCCATATGTAAAAATGTATGCACACATGATAGTAAGTCGCTTTGGATAAAAGCGTCTGTTAAATGGCATATTATTATTATTATTATTAATTAATTTGTATTTTCCCCTGACGTAATCAGAAAAAATTACTTTGCATATTTGATGACATGCCATGCCTGGCACAAAAAAATAAGTCGAGGTTAACACACACAAAGAAAGAGATTCCAATATTCTTTATGTAAGTAAAGGTTGGTTGTGTATAATCGTTTATAGAAAATAAATACATTCCTTGTAACATGTTGACAATCATATCTTCCAGATAGGTAAGGTCAATGGCAATGTCCTTTCCCTTTTTAGCATGTTGAATGCATTCAACCGAAATGTGTCTTCCGCATTTAACCCAACCCCTCTGAATCAGAGGTGCAGGGGGCTGCTTTAATCGACGTCATCGAAACCCAGGCAGCAGTTGTTCGGGGTTAACTGCCTTGCTCAAAAGTAGAACGGCAGATTTGTTCACCTTGCCAGCTCGGGGATTCGAACCAGCGACCTTTCGGTTACTGGCCCAAAGCAGCCCTAGGTTTAAACTGATATGTGTGGTCTGATTTCCATAATGATCCAAATAGGCTATACATCCCAAATTATTGCGCAACACAACATTAGCCTAATATGATTCACTAATGCTAGCGACCCACAGGAACAACTTACAAGAGGTAAAGAAAGGTAAACGTTTAAGATTACACAAATTGTCAAATAAAACGGAGAAAAGCCCGGGCGTAGGCTATATTTAAAACATTTTAAAGCGCATACATCAACTCGGCAGGTTCAGCCCTACAGAAGCCTATAGCTTGGGTGTCCAAATTTCATCCACGCAAATTATGAGGGCACACAATAAAAATGTGGCTGTTTATAGCCTATTTCGCTGTGGAAAAGGGGCCGCAATACAGTGCCTTGCAAAAGTATTCATTCCCCTTGGCATTTTTCCTATTTTGTTACATTACAAGCTGTAATTTAAATGGATTTTTTTTTGGATTTCATGTAATGGACATACACAAAATAGTCCAAATTGGTGAAGTGAAATGAAAAAAAAAAACTAGTTAAAAAAAAAATAATGGAAAAGTGGTGCATGCATATGTATTCACCCCCTTTGCTATGAAGCCCCTAAATAAGATCTGGTGCAACCAATTACCTTCAGAAGTCACATAATTAGTTAAATAAAGTCCACCTGTGTGCAATCTAAGTGTCACATGATCTGTCACATGATCTCAGTATATATACACCTGTTCTGAAAGGCCCCAGAGTCTGCAACACAACTAAGCAAGGGGCACCACCAAGCAAGCGGCACCATGAAGATCAAGGAGCTCTCCAAACAGGTCAGGGACAAAGTTGTGGAGAAGTACAGATCAGGGTTGGGTTATAAAATAGTATCAGAAACTTTGAACATCCCACGGAGCACCTTTAAATCCATTATTAAAAAATTGAAAGAATGTGGCACCACAACAAACCTGCCAAGATTGGGCCGCCCACCAAAACTCCTGTACCAGGCAAGGAGGGCATTAATCAGAGAGGCAACAAAGAGACCAAAGATAACCCTGAAGGAGCTGCAAAGCTCCACAGCGGAGATTGGGGTATCTGTCCATAGGACCACTTTAAGCCCTACACTCCACAGAGCTGGGCTTTACGGAAGAGTAGCCAGAAAAAAAGCCATTGCTTAAAGAAAAAAATTAGCAAACACGTTTGGTGTTCGCCAAAAGGCATGTGGGAGACTCCCCAAACATATGGAAGAAGGTACTCTGGTCAGATGAGACTAAAATTGAGCTTTTTGGCCATCAAGGAAAACGCTTTGTCTGGCGCAAATCCAACACCTCTCATCACCTCGAGAACACCATCCCCAGCATCATGCTGTGGGGATGTTTTTCATCGACAGGGACTGGAAAACTGGTCAGAATTGAAGGAATGATGGATGCCGCTAAATACAGGGAAATTCTTGAGGGAAACCTGTTTCAGTCTTCCAGAGATTTGAGACTGGGACGGAGATTCATCTTCCAGCAGGACAATGACCCTAAGCATACTGCTAAAGCAGCACTCGAGTGGTTTAAGGGGAAACATTTAAATGTCTTGGAATGGCCTAGTCAAAGCCCAGACCTCAATCCAATTGAGAATCAGTGGTATGACTTAAAGATTGCTGTACACCAGCGGAACCCATCCAACTTGAAGGAGCTGGAGCAGTTTTGCCTTGAAGAATGGCCAAAAATCCCAGTGGCTAGATGTGCCAAGCTTATAGAAACATACCCCAAGAGACTTGCAGCTGTAATTGCTGCAAAAGGTGGCTCTACAAAGTATTGACTTTGGGGGGGTGAATAGTTATGCACGCTCAAGTTTTCTGTTTTTTTGTCTTATTTGTTATTTGTTAAACAATCAAAAATATTTTGCATCTTCAAAGTGGTAGGCATGTTATGTGAAAATAAAATGATACAACCCCCCCCAAAAAAATCTCTTATCAATAGCTCTTGTCCATTTATAAATTACAGTGCATGGAGAATGCTGTTATTTATATCAACAACATTTGGAATCAGCAGGTTCGCTCTACCTTATTCATGGTTTCCTCGTGCGTAAAGGTGGTGGAATTATGAGGGAATTAAGTCAAGGTTAGAATACGGCTTATCTGTAGACACACCTCTGCCACACGTTAATTTCTTAGATCTCCACCCCAAATGAATAGCGGGTAAATAGCACACTATTCTCATGCTTAAATTCAAGGTCAGAATACGAGAGAAAAGTGCATAGAATTGCGTTCCATTTATGGTCAGAATACGCATAGAGAGAAAAGTGCATAGAATTCCATTCCATTCATGTGCGCTTAACTCGGGTTGGAATCGGGGCCTGACTGCATTATTCTCACATGCAAGGTGTCCATTTCAGATGGCTTATTCTCTTTTGCATAATTCTACTTCATATTAAAACTGTGTCTCCTGTATGTGTTGATGATCAGATTCAATCAGCACTAGTGTCCAATGGCTAACCAAGAGCTTAGCCTATAGCTATAATGTGCACGGTAGTAAAAGATTCGCACATCATCAAACAACGGACCCCGTTCAATTGATGGTATAGGCCTATAGCCTATAATTTGACAGTAGTTTACAGGCAGCTCGGTGGCAGGCAAAATTCTGTACTTCATATTACAGTACACCTGCTGTAATATGAATATAGTATCAAAGCAAGTACTGTGTAATAACACACAGTACAATACTGTAAAATGGACTGTATTATATTGTAAAAAACAAAACGCTACTGTAATTGGAATGAATGACTACAGGTTTGAATGAATGACATTCATTGAGGGGAGTGGTTTGTATTTCACAGTATTTTACTGTAATTACATGGGATTGGTGCAAGCAGGTTGGCTGCTAAGTATTTACACATTACAGCATATCAATGAATATTTGGTGTTTTATATCACTTGCACTTCTAGAGGCCTTAACAACAGCTTCTAAACTGGCTGTGATTACAGGGCAAAACAGATCAAAAGGACATGGCAAAATGCTCAACCCTTTAAGGTTTAAGGCTTGCTGACACTCCATTCTGTCCCCTATACATTTTTAATTGATTGGGAACTTTAACCACAAACGAGTATAATTGGTACAGCATTCTCAATCATGGGGTGCAACAAATATTGCGTCTTACAAGGCACGCCTCAAAATATGTGAAGACGGTCTGGTACTGTATTCTGTGCGATGGAATTAAAGTACCATTCGAAATACAGCAATTTCCCCACAATGTACCATAATTAACAGTATGCTGCAGTAAAACATTTTAAAGTGTTTTACTATTGATAATACCTAAAATGACTGTATAAATTACAGTTTTCCGTTTCTGTAGGTACACTGCATGACAAAAAGTATGTGGACACCTGCTCGTCGAACATCTCATTCCAAAATCATGGGCATTAATATGGAGTTCATCCCCCTTTTGCTGCTATAACAGCCTCCACTCTTCTGGGAAGGCTTTCCACTAGATGTTGGAAAATTGCTGCGGGGACTTGCTTCCATTCAGCCACAAGAGCATTAGTGAGGTTGGGCACTGATGTTGGGCGATTAGGCCTGGTTGCAGTCGGCGTTCCAATTCATCCCAAAGGTTTTCAATGGGGTTGAGGTCAGGGCTCTGTGCAGGCCAGTCAAGTTCTTCCACACCGATCAGGACAAACCATTTCTGTATGGACCTCGCTTTGTGCACGAGGGCATTGTCATGCAGAAATAGGAAAGGGCCATCCCCAAACTGTTGCCACAAAGTTGGAAGCACAGAATCGTCTAGAATGTCATTGTATGCTGTAGCGTTAAGATTCCCCTTCACTGGAACTAATGGGTCTAGCCCGAACCATGAAAAACAGCCCCAGACCATTATTCCTCCTCCACCAAACTTTACAGTTGGCACTATGCAGGGGAAGGTAGCGTTCTCCTGGCATCCGCCAAACACAGATTCATCCATCAGACTGCCAGATGGTGAAGCATGATTAATCACTCCAGAGAACGCATTTCCACTGCTCCAGAGTCCAATGGTGGTGAGCTTTACACCACTCCAGCAGACGCTTGGCATTACACATGGTGATCTTAGGCTTGTGTGCGGCTGCTCGGCCATGGAAACCCATTTCATGAAGCTCCCGACGAACAGTTCTTGTGCTGACATTGCTTCTAGAGGCAGTTTGGAACTCTGTAGTGAGTGTTGCAACTGAGGACAGACAGTTTTTACGCGCTTCAGCACTCGGCGGTCGCGTTCTGTGAGCTTGTGGGGCGTACCACTTCGCGGCTGAGCCGTTGTTACTCCTAGACGTTTCCCCTTCACAATAACAGCACTTACAGTTGACTGGCAGCTCTAACAGGGCAGAAATTTTATGAACTGACTTGTTGGAAAGGTGGCATCCTATGACGGTGACACGTTGAAAGTGACTGGATCTTCAGTAAGGCCATTATACTGCCAATGTTTGTCTGCGGAGATTGCATGGCTGCTCTATTTTATATACCTGTCAGCAACAGGTGTGGCTGAAATAGCCAAATCCACTAATTTGAAGGAGCGTCTACATACTTTTGCATATTCCTCTAGATGTTGTTCTCTTTTTATTACTCAACATTTCTATGCCTTTCTTGACATTTTTGATGCAGTGAATTTCTCTTCCCCAACATAGGTTTCAATGAAAGAGGGCTGTCGGTAGTTCATGCTTGTCTTGATGAGTTTTGTGCCACAAACCCTTCTTAATCTTAATTGAAACCTTGTGAATTTTCTTACTGACAAACCCACTATACCGGATGGAAATCAAATGGCAGAGTTAACACGTCATACTGAAAATTCCCTCCACCAACACAGATCTCACCTTTAGCATCATTCATGTTTTTATGTGGGGACAAAACATTAATGGCTTTATAGCAATAGTAGCCTAATTGTTACATGAATTGCAGCCTAACCTTGAGTCCTTGCACACCTTTCTATGTTTATTAGGTACGGAACACAATGTGTTTGATTTCATGTCTTATCATGTAGGCCTATAGGATGCTTGCAATCAGTTCCTGCATGACGGCAACAGGCCCTGAACAATTGAAGAGTTTATTACCAAAACGCTATATCCACCAATTTTTCACAACTGTGTTTTTTCACTAGAAATGATTGCTTATGGGTACGTACCTTCATGTGTGTGTAAAATATTACTGTTATCAGATTTTTTATTAATAGATTTTAGATGTGTATTAAAATGTTGTTTTTTGCAAAATGCTATATGTCCATTGTTTAGCTGGAATGGAATGTTCATATACTGTATATTTGACTGTAATGTGGTTGTCTCACCTAGCTATCTTAAGATCAATGCACTTACTGTAAGTCACTCTGCCAAAGAGCATCTGCTAAATGACTAAAATGTCAAATGTAAATGTTTTACATACAGATCTCATATTATTGTATTGATTCATTTTTTGTATACATTTTTTTAAAATATTGATGTCACAATTGTATCATTTGTACAGTTATATAAAAATAAGTTATTTGTTACATTTGTGTAAAAACCAGCAGTACTACTTATTTCTCTGAGAGTGAGGCAGATATATAGCATTTTGCAAATAAAACATGATTATTTGTCTCTCAGAAATGAAACCATCAGGTAATAGATTTCAAACAAGTACATGTCTCTCATTGAACCACCGCATGCCATGATTGGATAGTGAAAAAAACACACCAATCTCTTTAAAGAATAAAAGCAAATTGACCAACATTTCTGAAAATGGATATATAGCGTTTTGGAATGAAACTCTTCCATTTTAATATAAAGCACCACAAGATGAAATGATCAATAGTGTCAGATATACAGTGTCTTCAGAAAGTATTCACATCCCTTTACTTTTTCCACATTTTGTTGTGTTACTAAGGAACTGCATCGCAGTGCTAGCTGTGCCACTAGAGATCCTGGTTCGAATCCAGGCTCTGTCGTAGCCGGCCGCGACCGGGAGACCCATGGGTCGGCGCACAATTGCCCCAGCGTTGTCCAGGGTAGGGGAGGGAATGGCCGGCAGGGATGTAGCTCAGTTGGTAGAGCATGGCGTTTGCAACGCTAGGGTTGTGGGTTTGATTCCCACGGGAGGCCAGTATAAATAAAAAAACATTGTATGCACTCACTAACTGTAAGTCACTCTGGATAAGAGCGTCTGCAAAAAAAAAAGAAGAAAAAAAAGAAATACTTCCTGAAATTAAATTTGATTAAATTGAGGCGTTGTGTCACTGATCTACACACAATACCCCATAATGACAAAGTGGAATTTTGTTTGTAGAAAATCTTAGAAATAAATAACAAATTTAAAACTGAAATGTCTTGAGTCAATAAGTATTCAACCCCTTTGTTATGGCAAGCTTAAATAAGTTCAGGAGTACAAATGTGCTTAACAAATCACACAATAAGTTGCATGGACTCATTCTGTGTTCAATAATAGTGGATAACGTGACTATTCCATCTCTGTGCCTCACACATACAATTATCTGTAAGGTCCCTCAATCGAGTAGCGATTTCTTGCACAGATTCAACCACAAAGACCAGGGAGGTTTTTAAATGCCTCGCAAAGAAGGGCCCCGATTAGTAGATGTGTACAAATAAAAAAGCAGACGCTGAATATCCCTTTGAGCATGGTGAAGTTATTAATTAGGCTTTGGATGGTGTATCAATACACCCAGTCACTGCAAAGATACAGACGTCCTTCCTAACTCAGTTGCCGGAGAGGAAGGAAACTGGCAAGGAAACTTCTCAGAGATTTCAACATGAGGCCAATGGTGATTTTAAAACAGTTACAGAGTTGAATGTTTGTGACATGAGAAAACTGAGGTTGGATCAACAACATTGTAGTTACTCCACAATACTAACCTAATTGACAGAGTGAAAATAAGGAAGCCTGTATCCTGTTTGCTAAAAGATGTGGCAAAGAAATGAACTTTTTGTCCTGAATACAAAGCGGGGCAAATCCAACACAACACATCACTGAGTACCACTCTTCATATTTTCAAGCATGGTAGTGGCTGCATCATGTTATGGGTATGCTTGTCATCGGCAAAGACTAGGGAGCTTTTTTTAGGATAAAAAGAAACGGAATACAGCTATAAACACAGGCAAAATCCTAGAGGAAAACCTGGTTCAGTCTGCTTTCCAACAGACACTGGGAGACGAATTCACCTTTCAGAAGGACAATAACCTAAAACACAAGGCCAAATCTACACTGGAGTTGCTTACCAACACGACAATGAATGTTCCTGAGTGGCCTAGTTACAATTTTGACTTAAATCAGCTTGACAATCTATGGGAAGACTTGAAAATGGCTGTCTAGCAATGATCAACAATCAACTTGACAGAGCTTGAAGAATTTTAAAAAGAACAATGGGCAAATATTGTACAATCCAGGTGTGCAAACTCTTAGAGACTTACCCAAAAAGACTCACAGCTGTAATCGCTGCCAAAGGTGCTTCTACAAAGTATTGACTCAGGG
The DNA here is from genome assembly GCF_020615455.1 of Coregonus clupeaformis. Classification (NCBI taxonomy): domain Eukaryota; kingdom Metazoa; phylum Chordata; class Actinopteri; order Salmoniformes; family Salmonidae; genus Coregonus; species Coregonus clupeaformis. Next base: position 30,837 of record NW_025536334.1, read on the forward strand.
GTGTTAATACCTATGTAAATGAGATATTTCTGTATTTAATTTTAAATACATTTGCAAAAATGTCTAAGAACATATTTTCACTTGGTCATTATGGGGTATTGTGTGTAGATGGGTGAGCATTTTTTTCCATCCATTTTGAATTTGGGCTGTAACACAACAAAATGTGGAATAAGTCAAGGGTTATGAATACTTTCTGAAGGCACTGTAGGCCTAGTAATGTCACATTTTTATTTTTTAAATGTTTTATAATGACTTTGACATATTTAGGTTTTTTCTGGGATTTATAGACCTATAGCGGACATCACTAATTATTCATACATGAGCACAACGTATATAGCACAATATTTATAAGAATAACAAGGACGTTGTTTGGCAATCGTTTTAATGTAGCCTATACACATTGCAGCGATTTATCAATTCCCCTTGTATAGGCCTACCTTTATCTGACAGACATTGCACCTTGTGTGTTAGGCCTATATGCACCATGACAAGCACGAGGTGTTACAGCTATGACAGTGGATTGCACGTGCTCTTATTTCCGACCACATTCTCTTGTATGTGTGATAATTTGCCGCTTGGATATAAAAAGCAAGTGTCTTGCGTTGCAAAACATCTTTGGGTATATGGGCTGCTGTGTCTACTATGTACACAGCTACAAAGGGGCCTGTTCCCTTGGTTGGATGTGGGTGGGAGCTGGAGAGATTGTCAATCAGAGACGCTTCATTGACCAGGGACAATATCCTTCGTAAGAAATCAGTCACTCCGCATTTAGTATCAATGTGCCCCGCAATAGGACAGCGGAGTAAGCACTGGCACACGGTTCATATGGGATAGAGAAAGCACTTGTCGTGTGTGAGCGTGTGCGTGAGTCGACCTGTGTTTGTGCGCGAGCGCGTGTTGAATTTTCAGACTGGCCACAACCACTCCCATAACATGCTCTCAACCTGTACGCGCCTACACACAGTTGGAAAGACGCTATAATGAGACAAAGAACAATATTAACCATATCTCTGCTAAATGCACATTTCAGTATTAAGCAGGTCTACTTGACCTTTTGTTGAATAAGGACTATACTTCCTTATTGTCCTGATGGACTGGACATGAAAGTGACAGAATAAATCCACTTGAATTAAAATCAAATCAATTCTGAGGCAGGTGTGGACGGCTTGGTTTTATGTCAATTTGGTGTTTGAGTAAAATGTAGAATATTCTGGAAAGTTTTAGTCGATTTGTCTTGCTTGCGTTTTACCTCGAAGTACATTCCTACATGACTCTGAAATAGCTTGCTAACTGCAGGTAGCCGATGGATATCTACAAATATCTAAAATATGTATGGCTATATAATAATGAATTAAATATTAAGTTACTAATGTTGCAACAATTTAACCTATCGTGTTGTAACGGGTTATAACCAGTCCTAGTGTTGTAAAATATCTGTTTACTTTTCCCACTGCCATTACCATATGCATACTGGTGGAACTAGGCCGTCGCCATAGTTCAGGGGTCACCGATCTAGAGAAACCATGGTGATAAATTCTCTGAATCAAACCCATGCTCCTCCACAATCCCACGTAATGTCAGCCTATTGTTGGGTCTGAATCATTATTTTTTATAAAAAATATTCAGTCGCAGGTCTAGGTTTAATCAATATTGCAATGATGTATGTAAAAAAAAAGAACAGTATGTTTTTTATTGCCACGGTGATCAAGATGAATGTTATGTATTGGCTGTATATGTAAACGATAAAATAGCAAAACGATAAAGAAAATACTGATAATTCTCCATTTGATTTATTGTTGGGGAAAAAAAACATTAGTATTCATATATATAACATCTAAATATATTTTTGATAAATTAGATTACTCTTAATTATATATTCATAACCTAGATATTGTCTCATGTAAATAAAGTTATCTCAAGTAAACACAACATATTTGCTCCTGTTTGATTATTTTACAGTATTTACAAACACATTTTATTGCAGGAGAGGCATACAATTCTGCACAATCGTATATATTTTACATTTGCAGAGTCTACAGTTGCAGATTATTCCCTTCTCTCACATAGGCAACTGGTTTTCTTTTCAGACAAATTCTCCCAAAGGATTTCAGTGCACGCGGAGTGTAGGCTATGGCTATAGATAGGCTACTGCTCTCAATTTACAGCGACTGATCTATTGAAGGCTATTAAAAACTACTTTTTAATGTTAACTACGTGGTGATCATCCAGTTATTATTTGTACAGAAGTTAACAAGCGGTATTTTAACAAGCACAACTATTTGTTTACCACTATATACGACAAACCTCAAGCAGCCACAACATTTCTAGTTGTTAAATAGGCCTATTGGTGAAAGGGTCCATTTAGATTTTCTCCATTGAAACTCCGAGAGGAGGGATTCCGGCCTTGCTGTTTCACTTCTTTCTCTATGAGACGCTATATCTACTCGCTGTATTCCATTCATCTGGTGATTCGCGGCGGTTGTCTCAAAACGTTTACTGCTAAACCATTGTTGCTTCGCATTTATCCGAAATATAACCTCATTTAAAAAAATATATATAATGTTTAACTTCCCCTCTCCCTGCCCGCCGTATTCCCTTTGATTCACGCTTGACTCATATGGCTCGAGGGCGAATGGGGTCCGCCTATGGAGCGCCTTGAAACAGTCTGGTCTTATCTCCTTTCATTATCTAACCCTGGGACGCCTTGAAACCGCAGGGCCAGTTATTGCTTTTTTTTCTTCCAGAAAGCCCAATGCGGACTGGCCAGCACCCAATGAGAGTCTTGTTTACACTCTGTGAGTGACAATGCTCTGGCAATGTGCCAGCCAATCAAAACGTATATTGAGTGGGACCCATTTTTAAACCCTTTATACTCCATATAGTAATAAATACAGGAGAAATGTTAACTTGTTACACTGACGCCTTCTATCGTTTTTTCTTCTTCTTCCAAAGCAGGGGGTTGAACTAAACACACCTGATCATGACCTACTGAAATAATATCCCTGCAAAATAAGCATTTAGGCAAGTTGTCATGCTTTGTAGAAACACATTTCTATCTGAAGTTGTCACAACATGAAAGCTATGAAATTGTCTTTGTCTTTCCCCTCTCATTGTTGAAAGCCTACTTTCAAGCCTATACAATTCCTTCTTATAGACTCTATACACTCAGTGTAAACAGTCACCCCCTTCAAATGCTGTAATTGTTAGTTATCCAAATTAGCCAGGTCTATTGTGTTTCCACTATACATGCCTTGTGCTGAAACAGGACAGTGGGATCTCATTGTTGTGCTCACAGACACTTCAGGCAGAAATAGGAGTGATTATTGAGTAGTAGGCGTAAGGATATAGGCCCTATGTAATTTTACACCCTTATCTGAAATATATTATCATAACAACTAGTCTATTGATCGCCCCAATGTGTTCCCATCCACGAGGCACTGACATTTTTTATACATTATTGTTTTACAAAATATGCCTGATTTAACTGTTTTAAATGTGCATTTGTAAGTAAGGATTTTAGGGAGATTTGTATTTTGGACACAAGAAAAAGGTTTAACATGCTAGATATACATGCTAGTCTCATTAAAAATGTTGAATAAAGTGTTAATAAAACGATTGTCATTTTTGAAAACTACAAATACGTCCAGAATGACACATTACTTAATTACTTCAGACACTTCATAAAGGTCAAATACAGTATACATTTTAAGATATAACATATTAATACGTTCTCTAATTATTTATTATATTTATTAGTCTAATAGCCTACATTGCTTTGATTCAAACAACAGGGCTTTATTGTGCAAATGTCTATTATTAGTGGTGGTCTTGTGGATGTATGTCTATTTGTGTAGGCCTAAATGTACAATTGCTAAAACCTACATGCAAAAAGCCCACTGTAAAACTTTAAATGTGGCGCGCATCACTTTGTTCAGTCGCTACACTATTGGCTCTTGATATTGGCCAATCAACATCTCGTGTGTCCCCGGGCGAGCGGCACAATCTCATTAACATGTAGGTATCCGGCCAATGGGCGAATGTGTTTACCCTCCCCGAGATGCGAGGCACGAGCTGATCAGTGCACTGGGAAGGAGAATTGCTGTTCGGAGATCCGAGCCTCGATTCTCTAGTCTAGAAGGCCGAATCCCGGTGCTTTCAGCAGATTGAACGACGTACTGCGCAGCTCCAAATGAAAACCTATAGGATGTAACCGAAGGCACACGTTTTTGTCCAAATGAACGTAATTTCTGGTCTGCATCTTTTTCCCCCTTTATTTTATAATTTCCTAATTTATTGTTATGCAAGGATTTAACATACCAGTAAGTAAATTGTCTTTTATATTTTCTTGTTCTTGGCAAATTAAACCCTGGCTTTATGTCGACCACGAACACAACATTTGAAATGACAGGCCTAATAACTATTATAAATAAGAATTAATGGATGTAACAATTCTACAAAAGCCCAGATAATTTTTTTTAAACAACACAATTACAGTATGACACACCTAGGCTATAACATTGTAAAAATTGCACGGAAGTGTATGCTCAATATTCAAATTCTGCATGCAATGTCTAAATTCAATGTATGTAAATATGAGGCTTAGTGCGCATATCTATTTACAGGCTGGCTTTTAATATTAAAATGTTAATTATGTGGTTGGCGTTATTTAAAACCAAATGAATAGGCCTACCCCAAACTATTATTATTATAACACAATAATTATATTTAGAGTATACATCTGCAATTGGCATGAGTAGATCTACAGAATAGCCTACAGTTTATTTGCCTACATTTTACAAATAAAAAACTGCATTATTATGTAGCGGCATAATCGTTTTGGTCGAGATGTATTGATCGACGGCGCATTTAATCAATTTGTAAATGAGTAATCATTATAGTTGCTTGAATCGTTTATTTTACAGTAGACCTGATATTATATGAATTCGGCCTATTTCATGTTAAATGGCCGCTTTAAGATGTATTTATTTTTGTATTTACCTCGATTGTCCGTTGGCAAATCATTCTAAATGGTTCAACCGTCAATTTAGTTTATGTAGGATTAGTAACATAGCCTACACGCCGTGGTGGTATTTGCATAGGGAGGAATGTTTACAATCGTAGCCATGCTATGGTGTATTCCCACCCGGCCAGCTTTGACGTGGATGGGCGCCTCTCCCGCAGCATGATCCGACCCAATAAAATATAATTTGATTTATCATCCGAGTTCCTGTGTCTGAACGGATTCTGCAAATGAAATAGGCAATGCAATTGAATTATTGGCGTCGATCATTTGAAGATGTTAGCAAACGAGACCGTTTTCGTGTATAAATTCACGTAGCCTGAGTCCGACACAGCTTTGTGTAGTAGGCTATGCTACCAACCACAAAGCGTTTCCCATATTACACTGTAATAAAATGGTCCTAGCCTACTCGCCCCAAATTGCCTTGGCGTCCTCGCATTTCTAAAATATAATATAGGTTTGCAATCAGGTTGTTCTTAGATAGTCTTGTTTTTGTCGTCAAACAGATGTAGACGGGCGGTTTATGACTTTATACCAGCTCGGTGAAGGACTTTAGCAAGGCTAATGGCTGACTGCAAGCAGTTTAAATGTGGAGACAAAGACAGTCTTCGCCATCGTCATTCACCTTGGATTTTTAAGACTAGAATTTGGGGGATTCAGCATTTTTCATGTCGAAATCAAACCTTTCACGATGAAGAAACTTGAACAGCATTTATACATAGGATTTATATTAATTAAAATATTTGGCCAGTACTGCCAGTGTCCATGTAAATATTGTTTTAGATAGCTAGCTAGGCTACACTGGCTACTCATTCCTTGTACAGTCAGTTAATAAAGTAAGAAAATAACCAATGTATAGCATTGTACAGATTAAGGAATATTGGTTTAGGCCTATACACATTCCATGCTCTTGTACTTGATTATAATGAGAAAAACCTCCGAGTGATAGGCTATATTATATTTTTGCAGTAGCCTAACGGCTATAGGTTATATTAGGGTTGCTTCTTTTTGATTACCTGAAATAAAAGCGTAAATGGGTAACGAAAGATGAGGAGCGGGAGAGTAGCTATTTGCATGGACAGTTTGGACACGCACACGCATAGGTTCTTGATGAATTGATAACGACGTTTCTTACAACGTGCATTTTGATGGGTCATTTTCACATGGGGGTTTCAGTAAAATTACTTCACAAATATTTCACATATGTGGAAATAATGGCGTTACGGTCAAGCGTGGAATGTCCAAGACAATATCCTATTGTTAGGCCTATGCATAGACCAACATTTTGAAATCGAGCCTAATAAATATACATTATAAACTATACATTTATTTTTAATCATGAACATGGCTGTATTATGGTTGAATAGTCAAAGACCATATGATCAGGAGGGAGCAGTGTTCGCCTTGAGATATTAAGGCCCATTTAGGCATAATCAATTGGAAAGAAAAAAATAATTCATTATGTGCGGTTTATTGAGCATCTTGTCTTATAAATCATGCATTTAGTTCATCAATAGCATGTCATTGTCCCAAGATTTCTTAATTTCACTAATGCAACGTGCTAAATGGTTTGTTTGAATAAAATGATTATGCACTATTTGCCAAAATTGACAGCTGCCAAAAGTGAATGTATTGATTTTTCTGATGAACTGTACGATAAGGTATGAATAAAATAACACAACTGTGGGCTATGTGACATTTACAGCCCTCAGTGCACAAAGTAAGACCTTGAACAGACTACAGAGAGACCTGATGCGTTCAAACCAGGCTCCAACGGTTTCAGTGCTACATCAAGGAAGGCCTTTCCCTCTGTAGCATAATCAATAGAGATTTCAGTAGGCCTATAGGCCTGCCTGTCAATCGCAGTAAACCCTTGGTCAGTCGTATACAGTTGTAGAAAAACGATTTGGGTGGTTGTTCTTATTGTTGCTGATGCCGTGTTGTTTTCTTGCAGCGCTTACACTCCCTCAAGGAAGGGAAGACTGAACAACGCTTTTGTCTCAACCGTTCACTGCTTCTGCATAATAGTTCTGAATATTTTACGCACAGCCTGTGACATGTATCACTGTATAACAGTAAAGCAAATCTACACAGTAACGGTATTCCAGCATATGACACCAACAACTGCAGGACTTTACAATGTTATCATTTTCTAAACGTTCTCTCTGCAATTCAAAACCTTTTTCATTTATATTTCTTGCAGAAAAGATGATTCGGGGCTACGTTTTTGGCTGGAGAAGCCTTCGACCAACTAAATGCAATACTTAGACCTATAAAGGATTATTATATGGCTTGCATTTGATTCTCTTGGTCTCCCCGCTGGATTTCGGATTATTCACCATTCGCCAGTATGGAGGGACGGGATTTCGCCGCGCCTGCACACCTCCTATCGGAGCGGGACGCGTTGGTACACCGCGCCGCCTCTCGGATCGCCTCCACCGGCCACAGTTCAGTACAGCATGGCGGTCATTTCCCGTCAGGAAAATACTACCCGTCTCACATCCCAATGGCTCCGCATTCAGGTTGGTAAAATATATATAACGTTACGTGTTCTTTCAGCATAGACAATTTTGAACACAATGAAAATATATTAGACCATCGAATTTGTGCCAAATGTCCCCAATCCTCCTGCATGCATTGCGCCAGATAATTAATTAGTAGGCGAGGTTGGCAGCTAAGGGACATTACTAAATGCATTTTGCACTAAAGATGTCCAGAATGATTTTGCGGTATAATTATGATTTACACTACATGATTTGTTCTTGTTGTTTTAGTGGTTTCATAAACCCTGGGTTCTATTTGGCTGCATCATGCATAGGTAAAGCAAGCACAGATTACAAATCAGTGGTGTTCTATTAAGCACACACTATGGGCTACTGTAAACAAGTCTGCTACTGTACTTGACCATTTGTTGATGTTGTTTGGGTGAATTGTAATTTGGTTTAATGGGCCACATGTAATAAGTGTAGTAACTTTGTGGAGTGAATTGTACCCTATTGTTGCAGCCTATTTCATTTAAACCGTGTGGTCTAATGAATTAGACAATTGGTCGTTTTAACGAAATGCAGGTTTTTTTAACGCAGTTTTGCGGCGTCCTCCATTTTTTTCTTCAATGACATGCTGGTGATTCTGAGTGATATTCATGAGTGTGATGCTGCTGTGGTTGATGGCAAGCACCCGAACACAAGCCTGGGCTTTCACTGTTCACGGAAGTGCGTGAGGCGACTGAAGGGGGATCTAATGTATGTAACCAGCCATATAGGCATAGCCGCGGGAAAATCATCCTATATCGGGCATTAAAGTGTCGGGGTGCGAATGGTTTCGTATTGCATGCATCAGTGACTTCGGTATTTATTCTCGAAGTGTACCGCATGCAAGTAGACACGTGTGTCAACATGGAGGTGCGTGCGTGGATTCGTGCGCGCGTGTCCCCACTGAACGACCAACTGTATTATAGTAGGGACAACTAAAAGATGGGGAAGGTGCAAAGTCACACTTTCATATTCACACCAGTTACATTTTAGTGTATGGGAGGAGCTTATCAAAGTTTGGGGAGAACCCACTGGGCACACACTGGTTGAATCAACGTTGTTTCCACGTAATTTAAGCGAAATTATGTTGAACCAATGTGGAATAGAAGTTGAATTGACATCTGTGCCCAGTGGGACAACACCACAAAATAGTTGGATTTAGACATGTCACATTAAACTGCATAACTTATACAGTTAATATCATATTTTGTTTTTGTTGTCATTAATGCTTCCACAATTTCCACAAATAATAATTGTCATTAGATGATATACCCACTTGCAACTTTAAGGTCATTGGGGTCACCATAGAAGACAACAGCACTATATTTATTATGTGTTACAGGCAGGTGCGGGGTATATGCAATTGGTTAAATAATATTTGATTCATATTTGGCCAAGGCTGAGTCATCATTTCCCTGTTTCTGAATTATGCTGAGACATTGCATTTTGGAGTCCCCATAATGTTGATTTAAATATCCTGTTATGGTCGTCTAGTGCAGTGTCATTTGTCAAAATTACATCTGATTATAGCAATTACACCAATTCTAATACATACATGTTTTTTAAGTATATTGTTGGAATGTACTGCACACGCTGTATACATTATATCAAAATCAATATACATTTGTTGACAAGGGGCTCACAATGCCTCTTCCCCTGTCTGTCTGTCAGGCATGCACTCCTGGCCTTTGCAAGAGATTGTGAGGTGGTTAGCTCTGATAAAGGGCAATATGGCTGGGTATGTCTGTGAATGCCTGGTTGGTGCTCTAGGGGTTTTCCTGGCATTCCCCCCAACCACACAGACAACAGCTACAGTGCAGTGGTCGAAGAGAGGGAGAGTGATTTGGAAAAAAGGCCAAACCATATATTTTTTAGGGTAATTATATTTTTGTTAGTTGATTTTTACTATTTGTAAAGTTAGCTATTGTGTTTTTTCAATCTCTCATTGATAACCAGTTGGTGTGCATCTCATGCGGAGTTCCTGGAAAAATCCATAATTTGAAAATGTTAGGATTTTTTTCCCACTGGGTTCAATCTCTTCCCAGCAAACTGGGAAAATTCCTATGACATTAGCTAACATTCAACATTAAGTTCTAGTTAGAGTTTTTATCTAACATTAACATGCACTAAAATGTTGTGCACAACATCTGTAACAACCACCACAGAACATTCCCCTGAGGATTGTTAGGTTTCCAGGTAATGTAATAACAAAATGTGTTCTGGGAACGTTCTTGCAACATCAGGTGAATGTTTTATACAAACATTGTATAATCATCAGCACAACTGGAAAGTTCTTGTGTTATTAGAACTTTTGGGGCAACCTAATTTTATTTCATTTTGTTTTCATTTAGCCCTAATGAATGTTCTGGCAACGTTCACAGAACCCATTTTGGTTTGCTGGGTTATTTGTCAAATGACCCAATCTAATTGATTTTAATGTAAGGTTGTTGAAAAAAAATAGACAGTTGTAGACCCATTTAGAGACACCATTTTGGAAAGCCGGATCCTCCCAACGTTTTTGAACAGGTGCATTACGACATTACGTTAAAGATGGTTAACGTTCAGCTTTATTATTCATTTATTTAACTAACACAATATTGTTTTTAAGTCTATTCACAAGTGCATTCACAAATTAATTTATTTGTTACTGTATGTTATATATATTTTTGTCTTGATTTATTATTTTGTTACCAGAAATTATCCTCTGATGTTTGGAACACATAAAGCAACCTATTGGATGATAATTTAGTATAACTGATGAATTAGTATACAAAATATTATTTAGAAAATGTGATTTGTTGATGATGCATTTAGATGGTCTCATATCAGTGTGTAGGGACTTCTACTGAATAACTTCAACAGGACAGAGCTACATGTTTCACCCAGCTACAGCCAATACAATCATGCATTTATCATTTAAAGACATTGAATTGGATCTTAAGCACTTACAAATTCGTAACATATTGTAAAATTAACAAATGAGGATTATTTAAAAAAATGAATTGCAGGACGTAACATAACATACGAGATGGATGATGTAGTACATAATTGTGCACAATTTTCGGGGACCTGTTTTGACTCATGAGCACTACTTTCAAAAGCTACTTGCTGAAATGATACAAAACCTTCATAACGCATCTTTAAGAAACGACAAAATGTGGAAATAGATTCTCAACATGTGAAAATATACCATCCAACACAGACTCTATATTCCTTCTGTACGTGGCTGAAATCACATTTTAGTGTGTTCAACTAAACAGGTTCTCTGCGTTTTTGTCTTCTACGGGTCATTAGTTTCTCTTCAACTGTCCTGTCCTGGGCACTACTACCATTAGGGAAAACAGAGCATGTTGTTTGCTGAGTGTGTTGAATCCTTCAGTTTTCTCTGTGCTTTTCCCCCGGGGACTAACTCACACACTGGTTCCCATGAATACTTTACAAAGAGCGTTAATATTTCAGAGTTGGTGTAAAAATGCATTCAGAAGCAGGTTTGTGGTGTGGCTTCTTGAAAGAGGTTCCTCTGTCTGATTTTAGGGGTGCTTATTATCACCCCCTCTCTCTGGCTGCTGAAAGGCGTCTGGAAACTGGCGCTGTTGTTGCGACACCCTCTCTTGGCTTTGTAACCGCTCTGTTCCTCGCCGGGTTACAATATTTCAACATGTTTTGGTAGGAAATGCACACTCTCGGTTCCACAGACGGGGGATTTCGGTTGCAATCTGGGCCCCTGTGCAGACATCAAGTGGATGCAATAAGGAAGCCTATATTCTTTCACTTGTCTGTTGAACCATGTTGCTTAACCCCGCTAGACATGTATCTGCCACTGTCTCTCTTCACCTAGAGCAGCCAGACAGTCATTTGTACTGCAATTCAGGTGGTCGATGTTTAGCCTGTACTAGCCTAGCAATGTCCTCCCTGAATCTGACAGAATAACTATTCCTCTGTTCCTATACTCACACACACACAGAGGCAAAGACATGTTGATTGTACTTATTGGTGTTGGGTCATTTCATTCTGCTACAAAGCTAAAAATACACCGTATTCATTAAAACTATTTTCTAACTACTCTTCCGGTTGATTATATGAGCGAACCGCAGTCGACGTGATAGCAGAAAACTAGGAGCTGTCTTTACTGCTGGCATTTATAACCCGGGGGGGTCATCTTTCAGACTGTTCTGATCATTGGGGTGCGTCTGGGAGGTGTGTGTCTGCTAAAACAGTAGGGGGGTTAGGGTTAGTAGAAGGGGACTGGCCATGGCTGAGAGCAGTTCTAAACACCCCATGTAATCAACGGTCATATTTATGTCACATTCTTAAAGACAGTGAGGGACAGACAGACAGACAAACAGACGCACACTCACACACTCACACACTCACACACTCACACACACACACACACTCACGCACGCACGCACGCACACGCACACACACACGCTCGCTCGCTCCTCTTCCCCTTACACATCCGCACACGCTTCAGCTCACGCTACTCTCACCACACACACTCTCTCTCTCACTCTCTCTCTTCTCTCTTCTCTCTCTCTCTCTTCTCTCTTCTCTCTTCTCTTCCTCTTCTCTCTCTTCTCTCTCTTCTCTCTCTTCTCTCTCTTCTCTCTTTCTTCTCTCTCCTCTCTTTCTTCTCTCTCTCTTCTCTCTTCTCTCTTCTCTCTTTTCTCTCTCTCTTCTCAATATTCTCTCTCTCCTCTCTTCTCTCTCTCTCTTCTCTGTCTTCTCTTCTCTTTTCTCTCTTCTCTTCTCTCTTCTCTCTGTCTTCACTTCTCTCTCTTCTCTCTCTCCCCTCTCTTCTCTTCTCTCTTCTCTCTTACCCTCTTGCTGTCCTTGCTCCTCCACTCAACCCCCCTCATTCTGACCAGGAAGAGCCTTGTGTCTGGGAAGCCAGTGGTCTCATTCTGACCAGGAAGAGCCTTGTGTCTGGGAAGCCAGTGGTCTCATTCTGATCAGGAAGAGCCTTGTGTCTGGGAAGCCAGTGGTCTCATTCTGACCAGGAAGAGCCTTGTGTCTGGGAAGCCAGTGGTCTCATTCTGACCAGGAAGAGCCTTGTGTCTGGGAAGCCAGTGGTCTCATTCTGATCAGGAAGAGCCTTGTGTCTGGGAAGCCAGTGGTCTCATTCTGACCAGGAAGAGCCTTGTGTCTGGGAAGCCAGTGGTCTCATTCTGACCAGGAAGAGCCTTGTGTCTGGGAAGCCAGTGGTCTCATTCTGATCAGGAAGAGCCTTGTGTCTGGGAAGCCAGTGGTCTCATTCTGACCAGGAAGAGCCTTGTGTCTGGGAAGCCAGTGGTCTCATTCTGATCAGGAAGAGCCTTGTGTCTGGGAAGCCAGTGGTCTCATTCTGACCAGGAAGAGCCTTGTGTCTGGGAAGCCAGTGGTCTCATTCTGACCAGGAAGAGCCTTGTGTCTGGGAAGCCAGTGGTCTTTCCTGACACTTCTGTTTCAGCCAGTCTCCTCTGCCCCGGGGCCATTGTTGCAGAGGACCAACTTTGTGTGTTTTACTGCGTGTTGTTAAAGATAAAAAACACCCTCTCCTCCCTTTTATTGTTTTCTGCGAGGATGTCCCTGTCAGTCCCCTGGCTTTTTATGTCCTGGCTGGCTGGATATCCGAGCAGCTTGCCTCTTCAAAGGTTAGCCCTTCTGTTTGGCTTCAGCCCCCTTGTATTTTTCCTTCCAAAGGGGAATAAATCACTTTACTATGGGTTTTTATTGAACGCCTCATTGCTGGAATATCCCAATGGCCTGGGGTGGTGGTGGGGGGAGGAGGGCATCAAAGACAAAACACAGGTGTTTGGTGGAGTTAGGAAAGTGGCTGGTTACAACCCTGTCTTTAAAAAATAAACCTTGGTGGGTGAGTTGAGTGGAGTGGGTGAAGGTTGTTTGTGAGATAGGATGGGACTGGCGCCGTCTTGGCCTTGCAGTGTCTTGTGTTGTGAACACTGAGTTCTCCTTCACTCCCCCAGCCACTGCTGATAGTCTGGCCAGAAGGGGAGGGATGGGGCCGGGGCAGTGGCAGTGGCTGGACACTGGCTGCAGCGCCTCACTCTAATTATTTGGTGCCAACTCTCTAAATCCCAACCAATTTTGGGATTTGACGAAGGGAAAATAATAAAGCTTGGAGACCTACCTTTGAAGTCTGAGTGAACAAAAAATGACATCTTAAATAGCCCACAAAATATGACATTAAAAAGCAACTTGTTTCAGGGAGCCGCTGTGGTGGGAGTGTAGTGGCAGAACGTGAGTCTTGCGCCAAGTTTCATTTGGCCACGGCGCTTGTATTTATGCCTCGTGTTCTCCACCCTCTCCGTGCCTCTGTAAAAGTGTGCTGGCCTCCAAGCTTCCAACCTTTCCAGAGGCACTGGGCTTGTTTGTGTGGATTGTTGTGAGATGACATGACCGCCACGGAGCAGACATGATGTCATGAGGTGTCTTGTTAGATGGCTGGCGATCACCTGGCATGGTGGCACCCTACACCTGGCTGAAACAGACACCTGGTGGGGAGGGATCGACCGGCTGCTGCCACCAACTGTCACCCTGCAGCCTGCTTGCTAACATTACTCCCCCTGGATATCAGTCTACACTGCCCTGCCCGCTACACCCAGCCGGTCAAGTGGTCAAGCCTTGATGGTGGTGGTGGTGTAAACCGAGGCACGCTCTCGTCTGCCCTTAACCTGAGCTATGGGGTCACTATTCAGATTCAGTGTCTGTCTTCCCTGTCTGCAACTCAGTCATAGGGTGAACTGAAGAGGGGGGTGGGGGGCATCCCTGTTATTGACACATGGACCATTCAAACAGACAGACGTCATTACAGTAATAACAGATGTCATTACAGTAATAACAGATGTCATTACAATAATAACAGATGTAATTACAGTAATAACAGATGTCATTACAGTAATATTTAGCATTATTGTAGTACCAAACATCAAAAGAATGAGACAATCATCCAATCAAGTATTCATTGGTAATAAAGGACTGATTTGATCTGATTTCTCTCACATCCCACTCTGTGAACGTAAGGGGGAGGTTTGTGTGTCCGGAGTAGCTAGCTAGCGCTTGGCTTCGCAACAGCCACTTCTGGCTGGAGATTCAGTGTGGTCACAGAGACCGGGGCTCTTCAAACAGTCCGCCAGCCACCCTCCCCTTGCCCCCTCCACACCATGTGGCACAGTGCCATGGCGGAGCCCTGGCCCTGCAGCACGGGGCGGCACTACTAGACCAACACAAAGGAGACCCACGGGTGAGAGAGAGCGGCATGCTGGGTAATACCTTCCTGTATCAGGTTTCAGGGGCTTGGATTTCAAAACCTGGATGTCTATTTTTACCCATGGAGAAAGTGAGGACTTGGATTAGAAGGGCTTGTTCTGGCTTCACCTTTATCCACTTCCCTTTAATAGAAAATAAAATTATCTCCCTTTTCTTTCTTTCTCTCTCTCTCTCTCTCTCTCTCTCTCTCTCTCTCTCTCTCTCTCTCTCTCTCTCTCTCTCTCTCTCTCTCCTCTCCTCTCCTCTCCTCTCCTCTCCTCTCCTCTCCCTCCCTCTCCGTAGTATCAGCCTGCCTCTCATCAGACAGCCTCAGGCAAACCTTGGCGCGGCCGTATTGCATGTGACAGCTGTTAGACATTATTAGCGGCTCATGCAGAAAATCGCGATTACTTGTTTTTAATTTAATTTCAATTTTATTATTGTAATCTTTCAGCAAAAAGAACACACACACACACTGGGCGAGGGCAGCAGGCGAAACGGGCGAGAGTTGAAACGCTGGGGTGTGTGTGTGTGGTTAGACCCTCCACCCCAGACAGGTGCATTGTTCCCCTCATAACAGCCCAGCCTGTCCCTCCCTACTGGCTCTGCATCTGTAGACCCCTGGGGATTTAGCTCCAATGCTTCCAGTGTGATGAAGAGGTTGAATGTGGGCGTTATTTCTAGCCTACTGAGTGAAGGCTGTACTATCAATGATATAGATAGTAATACAAATATGACTGTTGTTCCTGTACTGTAGTGTTGTTCCTCCTCTCCTAGATGACGTGCTTCAGATGCATGTCTATGAACATGTCCATACACTGAGTGTACAAAACATTAGGAACACCTTCCAATTCGTCGGGGCATGGACTCTACAAGGTGTTGAAAGCATTCCACTGGGATGCTGGCCCATGTTGTCTCCAATGCACAGTTGTGTCAAGTTGTCTGGATGTCTTCTGGGTGGTGGACCATTCTTGATACACACAGGAAAGGTTGAGCATGAAAAACCCAGCAGCGTTGCAGTTCTGGTGCGCCTGGTTTGCTTCTATCATTACCCTGTTCAAAGACACTTAAATATTTTGTCTTGCCCATTCACCCTCTGAAACGGCACACAAACACAATCCATGTCTCAGTTGTCTCAAGGCTTGTAAATCATTCTTTAACCTGTCTCCGAACCTTCATCTACACTGATTGAAGTGGATTTAACAAGTGACATCAATAAGGGTTCATTGCTTTCACCTGGTCAGTCTATGTCATGGAAACACCTCCAGAGGAGGGGGTGTTGCTGTTAGCTGAATGCAGATAAACTCAAATAATGGGCTGCGATTTAGTGACTGTCAGTGAAGCAGCGGGCGGCGCCATGGTGGTGACACGCAAGCCACCTAAACAATGAGATGCTACGCCACCACTAAATATATGCAGAGCATTCTGCCATTAAATATACATGCAGCATGCCTCTCAGGGATGTGTCATCCCTTTTGTGAGAAAACAAAGATTAGCAAAAGGAATTCCATTTTAATAAGTCTCGGGGGACCCTCCATCCAGCAGCCTGCTTCACAATACGACGGGGACTTGTTGCTCAATGTGCGTGCATCTGAAATGTCCTTCCCCTGCACCTCTTTTTTCCCCTTTGACGTTGATTAGGAGGAAAAGTGTTTGTCTTCCCCTGCTCTTATCATGTTTTTTTGTGAATCACTTGTTAAGTTGTTTTCCACTAGTCACTCGTTAATGTCTGGTGTTTTCTCTCTGTAGCGACTCCTTAGTCTCATTTTGTTTTGTACTTGTTCTTTCCCTCCTCTCCTCTTTTCTGGTGAATCCCCTTCTCTGTTCCTCCCCTGTTCTTCCCTCTGTTCCCCTTCTCTGTTCCTCCCTCTGTTCCCCTTCTCTGTTCCTCCCTCTGTTCCCCTTCTCTGTTCCTCCCTCTGTTCCTCCCTCTGTTCCCCTTCTCTGTTCCTCCCTCTGTTCCCCTTCTCTGTTCCTCCCTCTGTTCTTCCCTCTGTTCCCCTTCTCTGTTCCTCCCTCTGTTCCTCCCTCTGTTCCCCTTCTCTGTTCCTCCCTCTGTTCCCCTGTTGTTGTTGTGGCTAGATTGGTAGACATAAGAATGTCTTGTTTCAAGTCATCACCGTCAATATATTGCACATAAACGATGAGCACGGATTTGTCTGACACTGTTGTTGTTTATATAGAATGGTGCCGGAGAAGATGGCTGCCGTTTTACAGCCCTCTAACCAATTGTACTATTATGTGTGTTTTTCCGCGTTATTTGTAATTTATTCTGTACATAATGTTTCTGCCATCGTCTCTTATAACCAAAAGAGCTTCTGGATATCAGGACAGCGATTACTCACCTCGTATTGGATGAAGATTTTTTCTTCAAAAAGTCAGACGCAAAGGATATCCTACAGACACCCGACAAGGCCCAAATCCCCGTCATTCGCATGAGAAAGAGATGGAGATATCGTGGACGTAGGTCGGGGTGCCTTGTAAGGATCCGACGGCGAGCGAGTAAACTGCCTCTTCCATCAATCCTATTAGCCAATGTTCAATAATTTGAAAATAAATTAGATGACCTAAGATTACGGTTATCCTACCAACGGGACATTAAAAACTGTAATATATTATGTTTCACCGAGTCGTGGCTGAACGACGACATGGACAACATACAGTTAGCGGGCTATACGCTACATCAGCAGGATAGAACGGCTGACTCCGGTAAGACAAGGGGTGGCAGTCTGTGTATATTTGTAAACAACAGCTGGTGCACAAAATCAAATACTAAGGAAGTCTCGAGGTTTTGCCCGCCTGAGGTAGAGTATCTTATGATAAGCTGTAGACCACACTATTTACCAAGAGAGTTTTCATCTATATTTTTCATAGCTGTCTATTTACCACCCCAAACCAATGCTGGCATTAAGATTACACTGAATGAGCTGTATAAGGCCATAAGTGAACAGGAAAACGCTCATCCAGAGGCGCTCCTAGTGGCCGGGGACTTTAATGCAGGGAAACTTAAATCAGTTCTACCTAATTTCTACCAGCATGTTAAATGTGCAACCAGAGGAAAAAAAACTAGACCACCTTTACTCCACACACAGAGACGCATACAAAGCTCTCCCTCGCCCTCCATTTGGCAAATCCGGCCATAACTCTATCCTTCTGATTCCTGCTTATAAGCAAAAACTAAAGCAGGAAGCACCAGTGACTTGGTTGATTAAAAAAGTGGTCAGATGACGCAGATGCTAAGTTTAAAGGACTGTTTTGCTAGCACAGACTGGAACATGTTCCGGGATTCTTCTGATAGCATTGAGGAGTACACCACATCAGTCACTGGCTTCATCAATAAGTGCATCTATGACGTCATCCCCACAGTGACCGTACGTACATACCCCAACCAGAAGCCATGGATTACAGGCAACATCCGCACTGAGCTAAAGGGTAGAGCTGCCGCTTTCAAGAAGCGGTACTCTAACAGAAGCTTATAAGAAATCCCGCTATGCCTACAGACAAACCATCAAACAGGCAAAGAGTCAATACAGGACTAAGATTGAATCATACTACACCGGCTCTGACGCTTGTCGGATGTGGCAGGGCTTGAAAACTATTACAGACTACAAAGGGAAGCACAGCCGCGAGCTGCCCAGTGACACAAGACTTCCAGACGAGCTAAACCACTTCTATGCTTGCTTCGAGGCAAGCAACACTGAAGCATGCATGAGAGCACCAGCTGTTCCGGATGACTATGTGATCACGCTCTCCGTAGCCAATGTGAGTAAGACTTTTAAGCAGGTCAACATTCACAAGGCCGCAGGGCCAGACGGATTACCAGGACGTGTACTCCGAGCATGTGCTGACCAACTGGCAAGTGTCTTCACTGACATTTTCAACATGTCCCTGACTGAGTCGGTAATACCAACATGTTTCAAGCAGACCACCATAGTCCCCGTGCCCAAGGACACTAAGATAATCTGCCTAAATGACTACCGACCCGTAGCACTGATGTCTGTAGCCATGAAGTGCTTTGAAAGGCTGGTCATGGCTCACATCAACACTATTATCCCAGAAACCCTAGACCCACTCCAATTTGCATGCCGCCCCAACAGATCCACAGATGATGCAGTCTCTATTGCACTCCACACTGCCCTTTCCCACCTGGACAAGAGGAACACCTACGTGAGAATGCTATTCATTGACTACAGCTCAGCATTCAACACCATAGTGCCCTCCAAGCTCATCACTAAGCTAAGGATCCTGGGACTAAACACCTCCCTCTGCAACTGGATCCTGGACTTCCTGACGGGCCGCCCCCAGGTGGTAAGGGTAGGTAACAACACATCTGCCACACTGATCCTCAACACGGGGGCCCCTCAGGGGTGCGTGCTCAGTCCCCTCCTGTACTCCCCTGATCACCCATGACTGCATGGCCAGGCACGATTCCAACACCATCATTAAGTTTGCCGACGACACAACAGTGGTAGGCCTGATCACCGACAACGATGAGACAGCCTATAGGGAGGAGGTCAGAGACCT
The DNA here is from genome assembly GCF_020615455.1 of Coregonus clupeaformis. Taxonomy (NCBI): domain Eukaryota; kingdom Metazoa; phylum Chordata; class Actinopteri; order Salmoniformes; family Salmonidae; genus Coregonus; species Coregonus clupeaformis. The sequence goes on from NW_025536334.1 coordinate 50,160, forward strand.
GGCCGTGTGGTGCCAGGATAACAACCTCTCCTTCAACGTGACCAAGACAAAGGAGATGATTGTGGACTACAGGATAAAAAAGAGGACTGAGCACGCCCCCATTCTCATCGACGGGGCTGTAGTCGAACAGGTTAAGAGCTTCAAGTTCCTTGGTGTCCACATCACCAACAAACTATCATGGTCCAAACACACCAAGACAGTCATGAAGAGGGCACGACAAAGCCTATTCCCCCTCAGGAGACTGAAAAGATTTGGCATGGGTCCTCAGATCCTCAAAAAATTATACAGCAGCACCATTGAGAGCATCCTGACTGGTTGCATTACCGCCTGGTATGGCAACTGCTCGGCCTCCGACCGCAAGGCACTACAGAGGGTAGTGCGTACGGCCCAGTACATCACTGGGGCCAAGCTTCCTGCCATCCAGGTCCTCTATACCAGCCGGTGTCAGAGGAAGGCCCTCAAAATTGTCAAAGACTCCAGCCACCCTAGTCATAGACTGTTCTCTCTGCTACCGCACGGCAAGCGGTACCGGAGTGCCAAGTCTAGGTCCAAAAGACTTCTCAACAGCTTCTACCCCCAAGCCATAAGACTCCTGAACAGCTAATAATGGCTACCCGAACTAGTTGCACTGCCCCCCCACCCCCCACCCCATATTTTTACGCTGCTGCTACTCTGTTAATTATTTGTGCATATTCACTTTAACTCTACCCACATGTACATATTACCTCAACTACCTCAACTAGCCGGTGCCCCCGCACATTGACTCTGCACCGGTACCCCCCTGTATATATAGCCTCCCTACTGTTATTTTATTTTACTTCTGCTCTTTTTTTCTCAACACTTTTTTGTTGTTGTTTTATTCGACTTTTTTTATAAAAAAAATAAATGCATTGTTGGTTAAGGGCTGTAAGTAAGCATTTCACTGTAATGTCTACACCTGTTGTATTCGGCGCATGTGACCAATAAAATTTGATTTGATTTGAGTTGATCCAACTGAATGGCAAAGGGAACATTCCTAAGCTTCTCGTGCAGCTGGTTTCGACAATGTCCAGCCATTTTATCAATTCTGCCATTTTATCAATTCTGTCTTTGACAGTGTTGTCAGAGAGTGGGACGGTTCTCACTTTATCCACCACCTGTGGGCCACACAGCCTCTCTACAATTTTCAGGCAGGCGGGTTTGATTAGCTGCTCTCCAATATTGTGCGGCTTTTTAGCCTTGGCAATTAATAGCGAATACTCAAATGATGCCTCCATGGCTCTGTGTAAATCACTGCCTGCTCTTTCAAATGCTTTTCTGATGTCTGTGGATCTTTTTGATTGTGCCAACTGCTTCCTCCTCTCAAGAAAATCCTGACCTTCACCCATAGTCTCCTGGTGTTTTGTTTCCTGGTGTCGTTGCATTTTGCTTGGCTTCATGCTGTCATTAGCTAGCTTCTCGCCACAAATGACACATTTTGGCCGAGTCCTGTCCTTCAATAAAACCGAAGTTAAGATAACTCTCGAGATATAGCTTTCTCACTTTATTTTTTGATGATGAGTCATCAGCACTTTTATGTTTTTTAGACATGTTGTTTTACGCATAAAATAGTGATGCTCTGACTGCAGGAAAAATGAGCTGCTAGCTGAAACTGATTGAGCGCAGGTCATTGACATGCAAACTTTTTTCAAGGGAATTACCGCTTTTACATTTCTCTGACATTATTATTATTTTTTTAGATTGGCCTTGGCATTGCAAACATATGATTTTTAATAACATTTTAAAATGTATTGATTTTACAATTAAATTATAGTGGAACATTTTATGCATGTTCGACTTCAAAGCAAATGAGATCATGCGCCTAAGGGGGGCGTGGACCCCAGGTTGGGAACCACTGCCCTAGAGCACACCAGAAACTATACCTACCTCGTCCTAAACATCAGCACCACAGGTAACTTCCACAAGGCTGTGAACGATCTGAGAGACAAGGCAAGAAGGGAATTCTATGCCATCAAAAGGAACATAAAATTCGACATTCCAATTAGGATCTGGCTAAAAATACTTGAATCAGTTCTAGAACCCATTGCCCTTTGTGTTTGTGATGTCTGGGGTCGGCTCACCTGATGACTGTGACTGACCCAAAATTAAGGAAAGCTTTGACTATGTACAGACTCAGTGAGCATATCCTTGCTATTGAGAGAGGCCGCCGCAGGCAGACCTGGCTCTCAAGAGAAGACAGGCTATGTGCACACTGCCCACAAAATGATGTGGAAACTGAGCTGCACTTCCTAACCTCCTGTCAAATGTATGACCATATTATAGACACAGATTACACAAATCAAATGTTGATGCCATCACAGCAGCGAGATTTGTGACCTGTTGCCACAATAAAAGGGCAACCAGCTCAGCACGAACACCATTGTAAATACAACCCATATTGTGACGAGTACTGAGGATACGAAGAGGCAGGACGCAGACGCAGGAATCAACAATGTAAAGGTTTACTTAACACTGAGCAAGAGAACAACAAAGAGCGAGTACACGACAAGACACTAATAATCACACACAACACAACACTGAACAGTCCAGGGCTATATAGGGGTGGTGATGAGATGATGGTGCGCTGGAGGTGATTACGGTGCGTTGGGTTTCCATTCCGGTGTTGCCAAGGTGGTGCGCTCAGACCGGTGGCTCAGTAGACCGGCGAATCAGAGCGCCGGAGGGGAGCAGCGGGAGGAGACATGACACATATTTATGTTTATTTATTTTCCCTTTTGTACTTCAACTATTTGCACATTCTTACAACACTGTATATAGCCATAATATAACATTTGAAATGTCTTTATTCTTTTGAAACTTTTGTAATGTTTACTTTTCATTTCTCATTGTTTCTTTCACTTTTGTTGATTATCCAGTTAACTTGCGTTGGCAATGTAAAGCCCTTTGAATTGAATTTAATTGAGAGAGAGAGAGAGAGAGAGAGAGTTCAGCATATGTTGGGCAGGCTAACAGTACACTGGAGAGTGGGGGAGGGGCTTGTTCAGCAGGCTGCCAGTCCACTGGAGAGTGGGGGAGGGGCTTGTTCAGCAGGCATACAGTCCACTGGAGAGTGGGGGAGGGGCTTGTTCAGCAGGCATACAGTCCACTGGAGAGTGGGGGAGGGGCTTGTTCAGCAGGCTAACAGTCCACTGGAGAGTGGGGGAGGGGCTTGTTCAGCAGGCATACAGTCCACTGGAGAGTGGGGGAGGGGCTTGTTCAGCAGGATGATAGTACACTGGAGAGTGGGTGACGGGCCTGGATTTTCACTGGAAAACTGTTAGCTACAGTGCCTTGCAAAAGTATTCATCTCCCTTGGCGTTTTTCCTATTTTGTTGCATTAAATGGATTTCTATTTGGATTTCATGTAATGGACATACACAAAATAGTCCAAATTGGTGAAGTGAAATGAAAAAAATTACTTGTTTCAATAAATTCTAAAAAATAAATAATGGAAAAGTGGTGTGTGCATATGTATTCACCCCCTTTGCTATGAAGCCCCTAAAGAAGATCTGGTGCAACCAATTACCTTCAGAAGTCACATAATTAGTCCACCTGTGTTCAATCTAAGTGTCACATGATCTCAGTATATATACACCTGTTCTGAAAGGCCCCAGCGTCTGCAACACCACTAAGCAAGGGGCACCACCAAGCAAGCGGCACCATGAAGACCAAGGAGCTCTCCAAACAGGTCAGGGACAAAGTTGTGGAGAAGTACAGATCAGGGTTGGGTTATAAAAAAAGATCAGAGACTTTTAACATCCCACAGAGCACCATTAAATCCATTATTAAAAAATTGAAAGAATATGACACCACAACAAACCTGCCAAGAGAGGTCCGCCCACCAAAACTCACGGACCAGGCAAGGAGGGCATTAATCAGGGAGGCAACAAAGAGACCAAAGATAACCCTGAAGGAGCTGCGACGCTCGACAGCGGAGATTGGAGTAGCTGTCCATAGGACCACTTTAAGCCGTACACTCCACAGAGCTGGGCTTTATGGAGAGTGGCCAGAAAAAAGCCATTGCTTAAAGAAAGAAATAAGCAAACACATTTGGTTTTCGCCAAAAGGCATGTGGGAGACTCCCCAAACATATGGAAGAAGGTACTCTGGTCAGATGAGACTAAAATTGAGCTTTTTGGCCATCAAGGAAAACACTATGTCTGGCGCAAACCCAACACCTCTCATCACCCCGAGAATACCATCCCCACAGTGAAGCATGGTGGTGGCAGCATCATGCTGTGGGGATGTTTTTCATTGGCAGGGACTGGGAAACTGGTCAGAATTGAAGGAACGATGGATGGCGCTAAATACAGGGAAATTCTTTAGGGAAACCGGTTTCAGTCTTCCAGAGATTTGAGACTGGGACGGAGGTTCACCTTCCAGCAGGACAATGACCCTCACTAACTGTAAGTCGCTCTGGATAAGAGTGTCTGCTAAATGACTAAAATGTAAATGTAAATGTTTAAGGGGAAACATTTAAATGTCTTGGAATGGCCTAGTCAAAGCCCAGACCTCAATCCAATTGAAAATCTGTGGTATGATTGAAAGATTGCTGTACACCAGCGGAACCCATCCAACTTGAAGGAGCTGGAGCAGTTTTGCCTTGAAGAATGGGCAAAAATCCCAGTGGCTAGATGTGCCAAGCTTATAGAGCCATACCCCAAGAGACTTGCAGCTGTAATTGCTGCGAAAGGTGGCTCTACAAAGTATTGACTTTGGGGGGGTTAATAGTTATGCACGCTCAAGTTTTCTGTTTTTTTGTCTTATTTCTTGTTTGTTTCACAATTTTTTTTATTTTGCATCTTCAAAGTGGTAGGCATGTTGAAAGAACAAACCCCCCAAAAATCAATTTTAATTCCAGGTTGTAAGGCAAGAAAATAGGAAAAATGCCAAGGGGGGTGAATACTTTCGCAAGCCACTGTATCAGACCGACACCACGAGAACCACTTTGAGTTAGGCACCACCCCTCCAACCCCCCAATTCATTCTAAATGAAAGTGCTGTACATTACTTCAGTCAAAACAAATGGACAAAACGGTTTATATTAGGGATTAGCCAACCCCCCAACTTCACCCCCCCCGCCCCAATTCATTCTAAATGAAAGTGCTGTACATTACTTCAGTCAAAACAAAGGGACAAAACGGTTTATATTAGGGATTAGCATTGTATAAAATGTATCTAATATTAAAGAGACAACGCTATCCCTCTGGTTAATCCCTTAGGCTGGGTGGCTTGTGTGTGTGGTGCATGATATCCAGCTGAATGGATGGGGCAGCTGGAGTTAGTGTTATCCAAGCGGAGGGGCTTGGAGGGGGAAGCTAGCTGTCTGGCTCATATGTGTGTTTGCTGTCAGGATTTACTGTATATACTGTGGCTGCCAGGTGAAGAGGACCAGGCTGTGAGGACGGCCTGCCTGGACCAGCCAGGTTACAGGCTGTATAGCTAGCTGACAGGTGAGGAGGGACCAGCCAGGTTACAGGCTGTATAGCTAGCTGACAGGTGCTTTAATAAATAGGCTCTGAGGCAGGGCACAGAGCTCACTGTAAGCAACAGGAGCCAGGTGTCATACATGCACGCATGCAAACACACATACACACACATACACACACACACCTTCCCCACCGCCCACCCCCTGTATTCTCAGACTTGGCAGGCAAATTAATTGGCTGTGAATGTGTAACGTATATGCCTAGATAAAGGTGTGCTGTCTAGGCCGAGGCGTAGCGTAACAGCTGTAATGATGGCTCCATTGTGTTGATGTTGAGGGGGGTAGTTAGCGTTGCGTCGCGGTGCGGCTAGCTGGGGCCCTCGCTCGCTTGGAGGGCTGCATAGCTCCTGATTAATAGCGGGGAATGCTTTGAAGTGACACATGAGTGCAATGGGCTCACCAGGCTAATAGTAATAGCATCAGCGTGTGTGGGTGTGTGTGTGTGTGTGTGTGTGTGGAAACGCTCTCACTTCCTCAACCTTCATCACTATTCTCTCACTCGCTTTCTCTCGCTAAGTCGCTATCTCCTACACCAGTGGATTACTATTATGGGATAGTCTTCATTCATACAGGTGAGATGTGGATTAATATTATGGGATAGTCTTCATTCATACAGGTGAGATGTGAATTAATATTATGGGATAGTCTTCATTCATACAGGTGAGATGTGGATTAATATTATGGGATAGTCTATTCATAAAGGTGAGATGTGGATTAATATTATGGGATAGTCTTCATTCATACAGGTGAGATGTGGATTAATTTTATGGGATAGTCTTCATTCATACAGGTGAGATGTAGATTAATATTATGGGATAGTCTTCATTCATACAGGTGAGATGTGGATTAATTTTATGGGATAGTCTTCATTCATACAGGTGAGATGTAGATTAATATTATGGGATAGTCTTCATTCATACAGGTGAGATGTGGATTAATTTTATGGGATAGTCTTCATTCATAAAGGTGAGATGTGGATTAATATTATAGGATAGTCTTCATTCACACAGGTGAGATGTAGATTAATAGGTTGGACACCAGTTAGACAGTACTGACATTCTATTTGATCTCTCATATCGACAGATGAGCCACAGCTGTGTCTTTGTGTGTGTGTGTGTGTGCTCATGAACATGTGTGTGTGTGTGTAAGTGTATGTTTTATTGGCGCACATGTTTGTGTATGTATGTGTACAGGGTTGAGTAGTTTACTTTGTAAGTGTAATCAGTTACTAGTTACCTGTCCAAAATTGTCATCAGTAAAGTAATATTGGGATTACACAAACTCAGTAACGTAATCGGATTACTTTCAGTTACTTTTAGATTACATTCCCCGTTAGAGGCATTAGAAGACAAAAATGAATATTACCAATTGAACGACATCTATTGCAGGATAAATACATGTTAGAGTTTACATAGCTGGCCATAAATAGATGTTGCATTTTACTTTATGGGTTGGTTATGTAGGCTTCTTCTAATCTATTGCGTTCTACTACAGGTAATAATACGATTAGGCTACATCTTTACATTAAAAACCAAAGTCGGTCAGATGTCCAAGAATAGGACTTGGAAATATGGAAATATAGATTAGCCAAATTGATTAAAAAACCCAAAACTAAGGATTTATTAGCCTACACGGTTGTTTATTTTGTGTCATGAAGGACTTATTGTGTTTATTGCTTTGAGTTAAAAAAATATATGCTGCTCTCATGGAATGGCATTCTTTGAGCACTACAGAAAAGTGCTATTTGCATTTGCTATAGGCCTATTGTTTAAATTTTTGTTGGTGACAGTTTGATATCTCGATAATTTTCAGGTGTTTAAGTCGATCAAATGTGCACGAGTTTGAGCATGTGTCCGTTAGGGCTATGGATTTGTCACTTTATCAGCACAAATTAGATTGAGCAATAAAAGCCCCACTGGTCTTCTTAAATTAAACTTGTTGTTGACAGTACGGAGCACAATACCACAGCAAATTTCAGAAGGGAGGAACTCCCTCAAACTTTTATTCCATAGGCTGGGATCCTCACTATGCAGATGTTGCAAGAGCGCATTTTTCGCTGGCTGTCCACTGGTCACAAAAACAATGATTGATAGGCAGCTTCAACTTCATAAATTCAACCATTATTTGGTTAAAATACACATATACATTTGTGAAGGGGACTAAGCATGCACCCCTGAGGGGCCCCCGTGTTGAGGGTCAGCGTGGCGGATGTGTTGATGGGCGTGGCCAGTCAGGAAGTCCAGCATCCAGTTGCAGAGGGAGGTGTTTAATCCTAGGATCCCTAGTTTAGTGATGATCTTGGAGGGCACTAGGATTTTGAACGCTGAGCTGTAGTCAATGAACAGCATTCTCACGTAGGTGTTCCTTTTGTCCAGGTGGGAAGGGCAGTGTGGAGCGCAATAGAGATTGTGTCATCTGTGGATCTGTTGGGGCGGTATACAAATTGGAGTGGGTCCTGGGTGTCTGGGATGGTGGGATGTGTATGCCTGTGTGTGTGTCTATCTTTGTGTGTAGGAGTCAAGAGCGGCAGGGCTGGGCCAGTCAGCTGGTGAGATAAAGTCAACTATTAGTGGTAGGAGAACACTTGTTTTCCTCCGATTTTTGGTGAAATGCTTCTAATTGCTGTGAGGCTGGCGTATGATTACATGATGGCTAATGCACTGACAGAGAATTCACTTGGCTGGGAGTGAGCCAGGAGGCTGCTTAAATGGCTGAATGCCTTTTGGTTAGTCTCCATACTCGAGGGGTGTGTGTGTGTGTTTGTTTGTACACACACACATGTGTTATCAGTATAACTCTACTTGGCTCAATCAGTTTCTTGTGGTGGGAAAACTTTCTTCACGTGTGTGATGGGAGTTTCCCAATGGAAAGAGCATCATGGACACTGTGTGGAGGAGATGTGATTGAGTAAAAAAAGAGAAGGCAACTGAGAAGGCAGTTGGTGGGGATGTATTGGGGTCCTGATTCAGGGGGCTAATCTCAGAACAGCCCTTGAGTTCCCACTAGATGGCCAAGCTGCAAAGTCAAAATAGGCTATATCGTAAAGTTAGCCTTAGACATAAGGTTAGCATGGAGGTTAAGGTTAGGGTTAGGCATAAGGTTAGCATGGTGGTTAAGGTTAACCTTAGGCATAAGGTTAGCATGGTGGTTAAGGTTAGGGTTAGGTTGTAAATCCGATGTTAATTGTAGAAATAGGTGGGGTTTAGGACTTTGCAGCTTGGCCAGATAGTGACGACCCTTATCTCAGCCCAGCCCTTGGCCTTCTTATCTTCCAACATGTATTTACCCAGTAGATCTCTCTCTTACCTGATAGATAGCCTCCTTCCAGAGCCATGCATTTAGAGAGTTGGGCCAATGAGGTTTCTGCATTATGATGCATGTACATGACACTACAACATTCTATGACAGCCATGTTAGCTCCCCATTAACAGTACATTAGGAATATTTTAACTATTCTATGCAACTGAATGTCTAGAATTAGAACCACATTTACAATTCTAAAAGTTGGCCCAACTCTCTGCTCTCATCTTCGCATTATATTCACTCAACTATATAAAGGTGGTCATCGAGGTTCCCTGCTAGATAACAATACAATGGGGAAGACTTGATGTTGTGAGGTAGTTGGTAGTTGGTAGTTGGTAGCCAAATACATTATTGTCAGAGTGTGTGTCTCTCAATGGGTTAAGAGGATTGAAACATTGATATAATATGATAAAAAATAAATTAATACATGTTTTATTGTCACATACACCAGATAGGTGCAGTTAAATGTGTTGTTTTACAGGGTCAGCCATAGTAGTACGGCGCCCCTGGAGCAAATTAAGGTTAAGTGCCTTGCTCAAGGGCACATCGACAGATCTTTCACCTTGTCGGCTCTGTGATTTAGTGATTTAGTGATTGTTGGGCTGAATGGGCTGAAGGTCTTCCATAGGATCCACTGTCTCATCAGCCCCAAGTGTCCACATTTTCTCTGCTCCGGGTGAAGTTACCCCTAGGTACAGATCTAGGATCAGCTTCACCTCCCCCAATCCTAATCTTAACCATTAGTGGGGAAAAATTCCAACGCAACATCTATGGCTAATGGAGACATTTGCCATAACTGCGTGCAACAGAGATTATGGAGTATGTTGCCCTTTTAATTTGGGCTGGGAAATTCACCCTAGACTGTTTTCTCTAGCTCTTCTTTTCAAATCAAATCAAATTTTATTCGTCACATGCGCCGAATACAACAGGTGTAGACCTTACCGTGAAATGCTTACTTACAAGCCCTTAACCAACAATGCAATTTTAAGAAAATAGAGTTAAGAAAATATTTACTTTTACAAGACAAGAAGCAACAGAGACGTCAATAGTGCTTATAGGGGAGGGGGAAGGGGTCAGTAAGAGCCGTCCACGTGGTAAAAGGAGTATCTCTGCACATGTGGTGCCTTGATTACTTCCTGGTTGCGGCCAGAGGTCATGGAGAGGTCAAATTGGGGAGAGGAACTTGTCAGAGCCTAATTTTATATTTTATTTTTATTTCACCTTTATTTAACCAGGTAAGCCAGTTGAGAACAAGTTCTCATTTACAACTGCGACCTGGCCAAGATAAAGCAAAGCGCGATAAAAACAACAACACAGAGTTACATATGGAATAAACAAAAACATACATTCAATAACACAATAGAAAATAGAAAATCTATATACAGTGTGTGCAAATGTAGTAAGTTATGGAGGTAAGGCAATAAATAGGCCATAGTGCAAAATAATTACAATTTAGTATTAACACTGGAGTGATAGATGTGCAGAAGATGATGTGCAAATAGAGATACTGGGGTGCAAATGAGCAAAATAAATAACAATGTAAATAACAATATGGGGATGAGGTAGTTGGGTGGGCTAATTACAGATGGGCTGTGTACAGGTACAGTGACTACTCTTAGGAAAGAGGTCTTCAAGAATCCAGACCAGACAGTGGTTTAAGGTGACTAAATGATCCTGTCTGGTCTGGACTGGACTGGACCAGTCAGTGTGTTGTGGAAACAGGCAGTTGTTAGGGAGGAAAACACCACATCTGCTTGAGGCTGGGAACTGGAAGGCTCCTCCCTTCAGTAGTGTGACGGATCAGTGAAGAATGGGGAGAGAACTGGTCATCTTGGCTAATGGGGCAATGCGAGGCTCGTCTCTAGTCTAGTCTACCCCTGCATGTAGGCTGCTGGGTCTAGATGGATCACTTCAATGAAGGAGGACCGGAGGTGGAACGGCCCATTGTGATGTTAAAGGAGAGGGTAGACATTCTCTTTCACAGTGTAATGCTATGCACAAGTGACGGGATGGAACTGACCACTAAATGATCATGTTGAGAGCTGGTTGTTGTGTTATGCAGACCATTGGTAGTGTAATATGTGCTGCTGTGTTTATGTGTGTGTGGAATGGGAATGGGCTTTGAGGAGGCTGTGGGAGGAGCTATAGGAGGACGGGCTCATTGTAATGGCTGGAATGGAATAAATGGAACGGAGTTAAACATGTGGTTTCCATGTGTTTGATATGTTTGATACCGTTCTATTGATTCCATTCCAGCCATTACAATGAGCCTGTCCTCCTATAGCTCCTCCCACCAGCCTCCTCTGAGACACACACGGAACATGCACGCATTCACGAATGCATGCACACACAAGTGCACACACACACCATCACCACACACACACACACAGTCTCATCTGTCACTTTACAGTTTCCTTCAGCTCTGTCAGTCTGTCTTCTCTTGTCTCTCTTCTCTCTTCTCTCTCCTCTCTTTCCAGAGGAGAAGATGGGAAAATGTGTAAATGAAAGTAGATCCTAAGTCCTTTTGTATAACCATTAATACTCCAGTAGCCTGTGATCTCTCTCTCTGGAGCAGTCTCTCTGTTTGGGCTCTGGTTAGTGAGGAGGATCTCTCTCTGGTCCTCAGACCATCCCACAGAGACCGCTTGTATCTGTGTGTGTCTGCTCCCCCCTCTCTCCACAGACAGACAGACACAGACAGACAGACAGACAGACAGACACAGACAGACAGACAGACAGACAGACAGACAGACAGACAGACAGACAGACACAGACAAACAGACAGACAGACACAGACAGCACACATATGTGCCGTTTCTTGGCCCTCATTCTTAATGGCATCTTACTGGCAGAGTGCTGGCAGAAAGCTCGCCCATGGTGGAGCATATAGGGGTTTCAGGTGACTGATGTCTGATCACACTCTCCTCTCT
>NW_025536335.1:0-61922 GCF_020615455.1 Coregonus clupeaformis
GCTCAATGACTGTGGGAAGGGTTTCTCTCAGCAGGAAAGCTTGAAATCACACCAACGGATGGATACACACAGGAGAGAAGCCTTACTTCTGCTCTGACTGTGTAAAATGCTTCACAACATCAGCTGGGCTAAAACTTCATCAGAGAACACACACAGGAGAGAAGCCTTACTCCTGCTCTGACTGTGGGAAGAGTTTCTCTCGACTGGACAATTTAAAAAGACACCAACGTATACATAAGAAGTGGTAGTGGATTGGATACACTCTATTGTAATCCTATTGTTTCTCACTGTGAGAGGACTGTGCAGAGGTACGGGAAAGTTGTAGAATGTTAGAATCTCTTAACTGATCAGTGTGCACCTTGTCAGTTTTGCAGTGCTTAGATAGCTCCTACTGTAAAGATAATGAGAGGTCTAGGATATTGAGGAAACCACGAGTACATTCATCCATGCCGTGTGTCAGCATTGCAGGATGGTGGTGGTGGTGTGGGGTGTGTTTTCATGGCAGACATTGGGCCCCTTGATAAAAGTGGAGCAACGTTTGAATGCCACAGGATATCTAAAAATCATTGTCAATCAGGTGCATCCCTTCATGGCAGAAGTTTTCCATCTGCAAATATATTATTTCAGCTGGATTATGCCCCATGCCACAAGGCTTGTCCAGAAAAGGTTCCACGAACATGACAGTGAATTCAGGTTACTGCAGTGGCCTTCTGAGGCACCAGATCTCAAATCCAATTGTGCATCTGTTGTAGGAGATGGAACGAGCTAATCTGAGTAGAAATCCACTGCCAGACAACTTGACACAACTGTGGGAAGCATTGCAGTCAACATGGGCCAGCCAGCATCCCAGTGGAACGCTTTCGACACCTTGTAGAGTCCATGCCCCGACGAATTGAGGCTGTTCTGATGACAAAGACTATCAGCTGTTCAGAAATGACAGGTCCAGAGAGGGGATGCGAGGAGGGGGCGTGGCTATGTATGTGAATCACAGTATGCAGGCAAAGAGAAGAATAACTGACCTAGAGAAAGAAGAGTTTGAGTGTCTTCAGTTCCGTCCTAAACAACACCCCAGCTCAGTTTCATCTCTGGTAGTGGAGTGCTCTAACATCCACCATGGGCACATGACAAAACACTGTAGCAGAACACTGTGGATTATCTCATAATCACTGTCCATGTGATCAGGATGTCCTCTCCCCAAATAGGTCTCATCCTGTGTGGAGACTTTAATCACCTGCCCATCAAGATGCTGACAAACTCCCATAAAGACATGAAACAAGTGGTCAAAGACAAGACCACAGAGGGGACTCCATCCTAGATCTGATCAACACAACCCACTGTACTTGCTCCTCTCAGATCCAGTGATCACAAATGTCTGCTGTTCTCTCCAAACACAACATCAGGAGGGAGAAGCGAGGTGCAGCGGAAGAAAGGACATCTGGTAACCCAGAACAGAAAGGAGACCTTTGCATGATGTATGGCCAGTACTGACTGGTCTGCCATATATGAGGTGGAGAGCATTGATGCAAAGGTGGAGACGTTCAACTCCTGCATTCAAACTGCACTTGATGTATACATGCCAATAAGAAATAAGAAAACAACACTGGATCAGCCCTGGATGACTGAAAGAATAAAGGCTGCCATCAGGAAAATACAGAATATTTTCAACAGATGGGGAAAGACAATGACATGGAGAAAATACAGAAACACAGTGCAAATGCTTATCAAGGAAGCAAAGACAAGCTACTACAAAACTGAAATCCAGGACCTAAAGAAGAAAAACCCTAAGGAATGGTGGGACTTCATTAACAAAGGACTGGGACCAAAGAAAACATCAGGAGGGAGAATACAGGTCGAGGGAATTGAAGACGACGACGTGGCTGATGTTTTGAATGGCTTCTTTGCTGAGGCATGGACAAGCACCACACCTCTTGCCATCTTCCCCCTGCCCATGTCTACAAGGCAGGTTGAGCTGTGCAGCATTGGCCAGTTAAAGCAAGCTCTGACCAGACTCAGCCCACGTAAAGCATGTGGGCCTGATGGCATTCCAGCCTGGCTACTAAAAGAGCATGCAGAAGATCTAGCCCCTGTCATCAAACACATTGTTAACACCTCCTGCTGGCAGGGGACAGTTTTATCTGAGTACATGAATCAGTATGACTACCTCCCAAAGTCCAGCACTACTACCGCCCTTGTGAAAGCCACACACTCCTGGCTGACAGCTACAGACTCCATAAAACCAACAATGGTGAGTGTGTTACTTGCTGATGTGTCCAAAGCCGTTGATCGAGTCGATCACGCAAAGTTCCTGCAACATCTGTCTGACATTGAACTGTGTCCAAGGTTACTAGCCTGGCTCCACAGCTACACCACCGAAAGAGGGTAGAGGGTGATGGCAACTGGCACATTTAGCCCTTGGTCAGAGGACCATCCACAACCTGCACCACTAATCCTAGGAGGACAGGAAGTACCAGTGGTAACAACAACCAAGTATCTTGGTTTTCATCTAGACTCTAACCTCAGTGGTGACACGTGGAGCAGCCAGTGAGAAAGGCCTCAAAACGCCTTTTTGACATTTCTTGCCAGTTATGTCCTACTGAAGATCTGGTCACAGTCTATACTACACTGTCCAGGCCTTGTCTGGAATACGGTGGAGTGCTGTTAGTTGGATGCAGTTAAAAAAGCAGCAGGCCCAACTAGACACGGTGCAGAGGAGGGCCTTGAGGATCATCTCCAGAGGTGGAGCAGTCCAACCACAGCTCCCGTCACTGCAGAGCAGGCGAGAACAGGCTGCAGTGCACCTGGTGAAGGACATGCACACTCTTGACCGTCCACTGAATGACCTGCTCCCTCCAAAAAGAGGTAACTGCACCACCAGGCTCCTGAGAAACAGCCACAAACTGTCCTGTCTAACTGCCCGTACAAAACGCCTGCGAAACGCCACTCTACCCACTGCTATCAGACTGCATAATAACTCCAGCTCTTCAATGGTTTTCCCCAAAACTCTTTTTTTTTTAAATCACATTTTAATATTTCAATTTCCATCATGAAAAATGTCCTGTAATGTTTCAAGTGTTCTGTATTCTACTTATGTCACGTATTGTGTTATGTATTTAACACATAGCCTAGTGGTTAAGAGTGTTGGGCCAGTAACTGAAAGGTCGCTGGTTTGAATCCCGAGCCAACTAGGTCAAAAATCTGTCGTTGTGGCCTTGAGCAAGGCAATTAACCCCAATTGGTCCTATAAGTCGCTCTGGATAAGAGCATCTGCTAAATTACAAATATGTAATGAAAAATCATGTTTGTACATGAATTTGTGCTGGGCAACCTCTTCTTCTCTTGTGTATAAATATAACAAAGTGTTTAAAGTGAAATAGTTAGTGTCTATACAGTGCATTCTGAAAGTATTCAGACCCCTTTACTTTTTCAACAAGAAAATACGTTACAGCCTTATTGTAAAATAGATTTTTTTTAAATTAAAAAATCCCTCATCAATCTACACACAATACCCCATAATGACAAAGCGAAAACCGGTTTAGATATTTTTGCAAATGTATTAGAAATAAAAAACAGATACCTTATTTACATAAGTATTCCAGACCCTTTGCTATGAATCTCGAAATTTTGATCAGGTGCATCCTGTTTCCATTGATCTTCCTTGAGATGTTTATGCAACTTGATTGGAGTCCACCTGAGATAAATTCAATTGATTGGACATGGTTTGAAAAGGCACACACTTGTCTATCTAACATCCCACAGTTGACATTGCATGTCAGAGCAAAAACCAAGCCATGAGGTCGAAGGAATTGTCCGTAGAGCTCCGAGACAGGATTGTGTCGAGGCACAGATCTGGGGAAGGATACCAAAAAATGTCTACAGCATTGAAGGTCCCCAAGAACACAGTGGCCTCCTCCATTCTTAAATGGAAGAAGTTTGAAATCACCAAGACTCTTCCTAGAGCTGTCCGCCCGGCCAAACTGAGCAATCGGGGGAGAAGGGCCTTGGTCAGGGAGGTGACCAAGAACCCGATGATCACTTTGACAGAGCTCCAGAGTTCAGCCCGCTTGGAGTTTGCCAAGAGGCACCTAAAGGACTCTGACCATGAGAAACAAGACTCTCTGGTCTGATGTTACCAAAATTGAACTCTTTGGCCTGAATGCCAAGCGTCACATCTGGAGGAAACCTGGCACCAAGCCTACGGTGAAGCATGGTTGTGGCAGTATCATGCTGTGCAGATGTTTTTCAGAGGCAGGGACTGGGAGACTAGTCAGGATCGAGGGAATAATGAACGGAGCAAAGTACAGAGAGATCCTTGATGAAAACCTGCTCCAGAGTGCTCAGGACTTCAGACTGGGGCGAAGGTTCACCTGGCCCAGCCAGAGCCCAGACTTGAACCTGATTTAACATCTCCGGAGAGACCAGAAAATAGCTGTGCAGCAACGCTCCCCATCCAACCTGACAGAGTTTGAGAGGATCTGCAGAGATGAATGGATGAAACTCCCCAAATACAGGTGTTCCAAGCTTATAGCGCCAAGAAGACTTGATGCTGTAATCGCTGCCAAAGGTGCTTCAAGAAAGTACTGAGTAAAGGGTCTGAATACTTATGGAAATTTGATTTCTGTTTTTTATCAATACATTTGGAAAAACTTCTAAAAGCCTGTCTTTTGCTTTGACATTATGTGGTATTGTGTGTAGATTGATGAGGGGGGAAAAACTATTTAATCCATTTTAGAATATGGATGTAACATAATAATATGTGGAAAAAGTCAAGGGGTCTGAATACTTTCCGAATGCACTGTATATAACTATCATTGACTAGGTATTGGCACCCCATGTATATAGCCAAGCTACCATTGACTAGGTCTTGGCACCCCATGTATATAGCCAAGCTATCATTGCTCATCGTGTATTAATTCCTTGTGCTACAATTTTTCTTCCTATAATTGTAATTGTTGTATTGTGTTCTCCATTTTTGGTCAACATTCCACTGTTAGTCTACAGCTGTTGTTTACCAAACATGTGACAATTAAAATGAAATGACTACGTGTTTAGTGAATTGTCTTCTAAAACTATACAAAAAAAATACGTAAACTTGACATGTAAAGTGTTGGTCCCATGTTTCATGAGCTGAAATAAAAGATCCCAGAAAGTTTCCATACGCACAAAAAGCTTATTTCTCTCAAATTTGGTGCACAAATTTGTTCACATCTCTGTTAGTGAGCATTTCTCCTTTGCCAAGATAATCAATCCCACCTGGCAGGTGTGGCATATCAAGAAGCTGATTAAACAGCATGATCCTTACACAGGTGCACCTTGTGCTGGGTACAATAAAAGGCCACTCTGAAATGTGCAGTTTTGTCACAATACAATGCCACAGATGTCTACATTTTGAGGGAGTGCGCAATTGGCATGCTGACCAGAGCTGTTGCCAGAGAGTTGAATGTAAATTTCTCTACCGAGAATTTGGCATAACGTCCAACTGGCTTCACAGCCACAGACCACGTGTAACCGTGCAAGCCCAGGACCTCCACATCTGGCTTCTTCACCTGCAGGATCATCTGAGATCAGCCACCCGGACAGCTGATGAAACTGAGGAGTGTTTATATTTGTAATAAAGCCCTTTAGTGGGGAAAATGTATTCTTATTGGCTGATGGGTGGGCCCCTGTCATGTGAAATCCATAGATTAGGGCCTAATGAATGTATTTCAATTGACATATTTCCTTATATGAACTGTACCCTTGTAAAATTGTTGAATGTTGTGTTTATATTTTTGTTCAGTTAGTTAAAATCTTACAAAAAAACTGATGATGAATATGTTTGGAAAACTGCATTGATCTGCCAATGAAAAATAACATTAGTACATGAATTTGTACTGGTCAACCTCTCCTTCTCTTTTGTATTCAGTTCTTCCATATTAGATCTGACAGTAAGAATGGTTCTTATGGTTGTATTCAGTTCTTCCATATTAGATCTGACAGTATGAATGGTTCTCATGGACTGAGTGCCTGGAGTGACTACAGTCATACCAAGTTTTCTTTGACCCTGTCTCACCCTGTCTCACAAGGACAGAACCACGTCTCTATCACACTCCATCCCAGAAGGTGGCAGTGATGTACCTTTAACGTTGGTCTGAACACCAATAAACACCATAGAAGAAGAATGCATGCTTAGCAACAACCAAGGGGCCATGCAGCTTTCCACTGTTCCAAAGACTGTCTATTATATGGAACAGATTGGCATGTGACCACTCTAACAATGTAGACACGTCCTCAAAGATTGGACATGAATCTGTGTTGGTCAAACTCTTCTCTTCTCTATCATTAAATACAACAAAACTATGTTTTAAGTGAAATATTTAGTGTTTGTCTAAAGCTGGAAAAAAGACCTGAAATGAGCATCACAAAGATACATTTGACCTATGCACTAACAAGCTTTTTCAATATACGCAGCTTTGTCACCAGCTGCAGTACTGTAGCTTTATTAATCTACTGTACTTCAATCAACATGTACTCACATTGGATGGGTTGATTAGGATTCAAACCATGTCTTAAACTGCTACCTAGCTAGTTACAAGCCACAACACATGTACAGTTGCTGTAGAACTCTTTCATGGGGTGTGAAAATATATGTAATCAAAACTACTGGATATCTTTAGAAGTCAAATTGTTCTACAATTTTCTTACACTTTGAAAATGTGAAATAGTTTTTGTAGGTCGGCAGGATAAAAACAATATTTAATCTCTATTAATATTTAAGCTTGCAAAATGTAAAGGGGTGTGTAGACTTTCACTGTGACTGTATACGTACCATTGACTTGCATTGGATTTGTGCCACAAATGCAAAAAAGTTAGCAGTTATAACAATAGTAAGATAAACAATATATGCCCAGGACTATATTGAGGGACAGACTGTTGAAATGCCCAGTTGATGATGTAAACAGTCTTGTAGAACTGGCATTGATGGTCCATCTGAGGGTGAGTCATTGATATGAATGCTCAGAGTAAAAGAGCTGTGAACTCACCTGTGATGGCCAACGTCTACCACAACCTTTCCTATTGTGTTTGTAAGCACCACAGCATTTTAGGCAGCCATTGTTCAAAATGTGTTCATACATACAGTACAATGGGAGGGCGTGTGGAAGGAACAGGGGAGAACCAGGAGTTTGTTCTCTGACTTCTATTTAGGACTGGGATCCCTCTGTGGGCCGGGCTTTTCAGAATATCTCTTGATTCTCTTTTAAACATGCTAGAAAGGCCTTCATTGTAAATAAGAATTTGTTCTTAACTGACTTGCCTATTTAAATAAAGATAAAGAAACCTAAAGGACAGCAGATGAATATGTTCCCCCTCAGCATTTCCTTTCCACCCTCCCCCTCATATCATTGTGAGAACTGTAATGCGATGACCAAGGGGGGATTTCTTTCTTACATTTTAGTCATTTAGCAAACACTCTTATCCAGAATGACTTATAGGAGCAATTAGGGTTAAGTGCCTTGCTCAAGGGCTCATCAACAGATTGTTCATCTAGTCAGCTCAGGGATTAGAACCAGCAACCTTTCGGTTACTGGCACAACAACGCTCTTAACCACTAAGCTACCTGCCGCCCCAAGCTTCTTTACCCTCATACTGGAAATAAAATGTATGTCATGGGTAGAATTTCCTGTAAAACAAAATAAGGAATGCCATCCCCACCATCAAACATGGAGGTGGAAACATTATGCTTTGGGGGTGTTTTTCTGCTAAGGGGACAGGACAACTTCACCGCATCAAAGGGACGATGGACGGGGCCATGTACCATCAAATCTTGGGTGAGAACCTCCTTCCCTCAGCCAGGGCATTGAAAATGGGTCGTGGATGGTTATTCCAGCATGACAATGACCCAAAACACACGGCCAAGGCAACAAAGGAGTGGCTCAAGAAGAAGCACATTAAGGTCCTGGAGTGGCCTAGCCAGTCTCCAGACCTTAATCCCATAGAAAATCTGTGGAGGGGAGCTGAAGGTTCGAGTTGCCAAACGTCAGCCTCGAAACCTTAATGACTTGGAGAAGATCTGCAAAGAGGAGTGGAACAAAATCCCTCCTGAGATGTGTGCAAACCTGGTGGCCAACTACAAGAAACATCTGACCTCTGTGATTGCCAACAAGGGTTTTGCCACCAAGTACTAAGTCATGTTTTGCAGAGGGGTCAAATAATTATTTTTCGTCTTTAAAATGCAAATCAATTTATAACATTTTTGACATGCATTTTTCTGGATTTTTTTTTGTTATTCTGTCTCTCACTGTTCAAATAAACCTAGCATTAACATTATAGACTGATCATGTCTTTGTCAGTGGGCAAACGTACAAAATCAGCAGGGGTTCAAATACTTTTTTCCCTCACTGTAGTTGACTTCAACCATTGAGATAACAAAATTATTGTGACAGGGGTAGAAGCTGTTAAAGAGCCTTTTGGATCTAGACTTGGCGCTCCGGTACCGTGTGCCGTGTGGTAGCACAGAGAACAGTCTATGACTTGGGTGACTGGCGTCTTTGACAATTTTTTGGGCCTTCCTCTGACACTGCCTAGTATATAGGTCCTGGATGACAGGAAGCTTGGCCCCAGTGATGTACTGGGCCGTATGCACTACCCTCTGTAGCGCCTTACGGTCGGATGCCGAGCATTTGAAATACCAGGCGGTGATGCAACTGGTCAGGATGCTCTCGATGGTGCAGCTGTATAACTTTTTTATGATCTGGGGACCCATGCCAAATCTTTTAATTCTCCTGAGGGGGAAAAGGCATTGTCGGGCCCTCTTCACGACTGTCTTGGTGTGTTTGGACCATGATAGTTTGTTGGAGATGTGGACACCAAGTAACTTGAAACTCGCGACTCGCTCCACTACAGCCCTGTCGATGTTAATGGGGGCGTGTTCGGCCCTCCTTTTCCTGTAGTCCACGATCATCTCATTTGTCTTGCTCACATTGAGTGCGAGGTTGTTGTCCTGGCGCCACACTGCCTCGTCTCTGACCTCCTCCCTATAGGCTGTCTCAACGTTGTCGGTGATCAGGCCTACCATCGTTGTGTCGTCAGCAAACTTAATGATGGTGTTGGAATCGTGCTTGGCCACGCAGTCGTGGGTGAACAGGGAGTACAGGAGGGGACTAAGCACACCCCCCTGTCTCTCTCTGTTTGTAAGTCATGGATATAATATGTCTCTCTCTGTTTGTAAGTCATGGATATAATATGTTTTTCTCTGTTTGTAAGTCATGGATATAATATGTCGCTCTCTGTTTGTAAGTCATGGATATAATATGTCTCTCTCTGTAAGTCATGGATATAATATGTCTCTCTCTGTTTGTAAGTCATGGATATAATATGTCTCTCTCTGTTTGTAAGTCATGGATATAATATGTCTCTCTCTCTGTTTGTAAGTCATGGATATAATATGTCTCTCTCTGTAAGTCATGGATATAATATGTCTCTCTCTGTTTGTAAGTCATGGATATAATATGTCTCTCTCTGTTTGTAAGTCATGGATATAATATGTCTCTCTCTGTTTGTAAGTCATGGATATAATATGTCTCTCTCTGTAAGTCATGGATATAATATGTCTCTCTCTGTTTGTAAGTCATGGATATAATATGTCTCTCTCTGTTTGTAAGTCATGGATATAATATGTCTCTCTCTGTTTGTAAGTCATGGATATAATATGTCTCTCTCTGTTTGTAAGTCATGGATATAATATGTCTCTCTCTGTTTGTAAGTCATGGATATAATATGTTTTTCTCTGTTTGTAAGTCATGGATATAATATGTCTCTCTCTGTAACAACAATTATTCTCTATCACCTCCTCTCTTAAGTGGCTGTACAACTTCTAAGCCCTTATAATAGTAATAATAAGCCATTTAGCAGACGCTTTTATCCAAAGCGACTTACAGTCATGCGTGGATACATTTTTTTGTATCCCTTGAACCTCAAGTTGGCACACAACATAACCCGACCACATTAAAGCTTCTGGCACCAGTTCTGATGTTGCTCTTTCAATTTTCTCTTAGACTTTCCAACACAATAATAGCCACATCAGAAAATATACCACACATTTTGTTTTACAGGAAATTCTACCCATGACATACATTTTATTTACATTTTAGTCATTTAGCAGACGCTCTTATCCAGAGCGACTTATAGTTAGTGAGTGCATACATTATTATATATATATTTTTCATACTGGCCCCCCGTGGGAATCGAACCCACAACCCTGGCGTTGCAAACGCCATGCTCTACCAACTGAGCTATATTCCCTCCCCTACCCTGGACGATGGGCCAATTGTGCGCCGCCCAATGGGTCTCCCGGTCGCGGCCGGCTCCAACAGGGCCTGGATTCGAACCAGGATCTCTAGTGGCACAGCTTAGACCACTGCGCCACTCGGGAGGTTTCCAGTATGAGGGTAAAGAAATGAATCCCCCTTGGTCATCACATTACAGTTCTCACAATGATTTGAGGGGAGGGTGGATAAGAACTGCTGAGGGGGAACATATTCATCTGCTCTTACTAGGCTGTCCTTTAGGTTTCCAGCATGTTTAAAAGAGAATGGAGAGATATTCTGAAAAGGCCGGCCCACAGAGGGATCCCAGTCCTAAATAGAAGTCAGAGATCAAACTCCAGGTTCTCCCCTGTTCCTTCCACACGCCCTCCCATTGTACTGTATGTATGAACACATTTTGAACAATGGCTGCCTAAAATGCTGTGGTGCTTACAAACACAATAGGAAAGGTTGTGGTAGACGTGGGCCATCACAGGTGAGTTCATAGCTCTTTTACTCTGAGCATTCATATCAATGACTCACCCTCAGATGGACCATCAATGCCAGAGTTCTACAATACTGTTTACATAATCAACAGGGCATTTCAAAAGTCTGTCCCTCAATATAGTCCTGGGCATATATTGTTTATCTTACTATTGTTTAAAATGCTAACTTTTTAGCATTTGTGGCACAAATCCATTGCAAGTCAATGGTACGTATACAGTCACAGTGAAAGTCTACACACCACTTTACATTTTGCTAGCTTAAATATTAATAGGGATTAAATATTGTTTTTATCTTGCCAACATACAAAAACTATTTCACATTTTCAAAGTGCAAGAAAATTGTAGAACAATTTTCCTTCTACAGATAGTTTTGATTACATATATTTTCACACCCCATGAAACAGTTCTACAGCAAATGTACGTGTGTTGTAAGTCCCCTGTAGCTCAGTTGGTAGAACATGGCGCTTGCAACGCCAGGGTTGTTGACTCGTTTCCCACAGGGGGCCAGTATGAAAATGTATGCACTGACTAACTGTAAGTCGCTCTGGATAAGATTTTCTGCTAAATGACTAAAATGTAAATGTTGTGGCTTGTAAGTAGCTAGCTAGCGGTTTAAGACATGGTATGAACCCTAATCAACCCATCCAATGTGAGTACATGTTGATTGAAGTACAGTAGATTAATAAAGCTACAGTACTGTAACCAGTGATAAAGCTGCGTATTTTGAAAAAGCTTGTTAGTGCGTAGGTCAAATGTATCTTTGTGATGCTCATTTCAGGTCTTTTATCCAGCAAAGAAAACTTGGTATGACTGTAGTCACTCCAGGCACTCAGCCCATAAGAACCATTAATACTGTCAGATCTAATATGGAAGAACTGAATACAACCATAAGAACCATTCATACTGTCAGATCTAATATGGAAGAACTGAATACAACCATAAGAACCATTAATATGGTCAGATCTAATATGGAAGAACTGAATACAACCATAAGAACCATTCATACTGTCAGATCTAATATGGAAGAACTGAATACAAAAGAGAAGGAGAGGTTGACCAGTACATATTCATGTAAAAACGTTTTTTTTTCATTGGCAGATCAACGCAGTTTTCCAAACATATTCATCATCAGTTTTTTTGTAAGATTTTAACTAACTGAACAAAAATACAAACACAACATTCAACAATTTTACAAGGGTACAGTTCATATAATGAAATCAGACAATTGAAATACATTCATTAGGCCCTAATCTATGGATTTCACATGACAGGGGCCCACCCATCAGCCAATAAGAATGATTTTTCCCCACTTAAGGGCTTTATTACAGATAGAAATACTCCTCAGTTTCATCAGCTGTCCGGGTGGCTGGTCTCAGATGATCCTGCAGGTTAAGATGCCAGATGTGGAGGTCCTGGGCTTGCACGGTTACACGTGGTCTGCGGCTGTGAAGCCAGTTGGACGTTCTGCCAAATTCTCAGGTAGAGAAATTAACATTAAATTCTCTGGCAACAGCTCTGGTGAACATTCCTGCAGTCAGCATGCCAATTGCGCACTCCCTCAAAATGTAGACATCCGTGGCATTGTGTTGTGTGACAAAACGGTACATTTCAGAGTGGCCTTTTATTGTACCCAGCACAAGGTGCACCTTCAATGCTGCAGAATTTTTTTGGTACCCTTCCCCAGATCTGTGTCTCGATACAATCCTTTCTCGGAGATCTACAGTCAATTCCTTCGACCTCATGGCTTGGTTTTTGCTCTGACATGCACTGTCAACTGTGGGATGTTATATAGACAGGTGTGTGCCTTTTCAAACCATGTCCAATCAATTTAATTTATCTCAGGTGGACTCCAATCAAGTTGTAGAAACATAATAATAATTAGTCATTTTAGCAGACGCTCTTATCCAGAGCGACTTACAGGAGCAATTAGGGTTAAGTGCCTTGCTCAAGGGCACATCGACAGATTTTTCACCTAGTCGGTTCGGGGATTAGAACCAGCAACCTTTCGGTTACTGGCACAACGCTCTTAACCACTAAGCTACCTGCCGCCCTGATCTCAAGGAAGATCAATGGAAACAGGATGCACCTGAGCTACATTTTGAGATTCATTTTATTTCTAATAAATTTGCAAAAATGTCTAAACCTGTTTTCGCTTTGTCATTATGGGGTATTGTGTGTAGATTAATGAGGGAATTTTATTTTTTTAAATCAATTTTACAATAAGGCTGTAACGTATTTTCTTGTTGAAAAAGTCAAGGGATCTGAATACTTTCAGAATGGACTGTATAGACACTAACTATTTCACTTTAAACAGTTTGTTATAGCTATGCACAGGAGAAGAAGAGGTTGCCCAGCACAAACTCATGTACAAACATGAATTTTCATTACTTATTTGTAATTTAGCAGATGCTCTTATCCAGAGCGACTTATAGGACCAATTGGGGTTAATTGCCTTGCACAAGGCCACAATGACAGATTTTGGACCTAATTGGCACGGGATTCAAACCAGCGACCTTTCAGATACTGGCCCAACACTCTTAACCTCTAGGCTACCTGCCGCCAGATCAATTAACTTCAATACAGTTATTCAAATACATTCATCATCAATTACTAAAATAATTAATCTAGTATTAAAAGACAATTTCATAAAACACAAGTAGTCAATTCATAGCCTGTTTATCATTAAACAAAATATGTTTAGTAATAAAAAATAATCCACCCAAACTAATGCTGAAAACTGATCATTAAACATCTTTATTTGATATACACTGAGTGCACAAAACATTAGGAACACCTTCCTAATATTGAGTTGCAACCCCCTTTGAGTTTGAGTTGATTTATTCTTGCTCACCGATAAAACTGAAGAAATGCGGAATTTACATGACTAATAACTGCAAAACACTCATTTTAAAATACATAGCACAATACGTGACATAAGTAGAATACAGAACGCTTGAAACATTACAGGACATTTTTCATGATGGAAATTGAAATATTAAAATGTGATTTTAAAAAAAGATTTTGGGAGTTATTATGCAGTCTGATAGCAGTGGGTAGAGTGGCGTTTCACAGGCGGTTTGTACGGGCATTTAGACAGGACAGTTTGTGGCTTTTTCTCAGGAGCCTGCTGGTGCAGTTACCTCTTCTTGGAGGGAGCAGGTCATTCAGTGGATGGTCAAGAGTGTGCATGTCCTTCACCAGGTGCACTGCAGCCTGTTCTCGCCTGCTCTGCAGTGACGGGAGCTGTGGTTGGACTGCTCCACCTCTGGAGATGATCCTCAAGGCCCTCCTCTGCACCCTGTCTAGTTGGGCCTGCTGCTTTTTACTGCATCCAACTAACAGCACTCCACCGTATTCCAGACAAGGCCTGGCCAGTGTAGTATAGACTGTGACCAGATCTTCAGTAGGACATTTCTGGCACGAACAGTCAAAAAGGCGTTTTGAGGCCTTTCTCACTGACTGCTCCACGTGTCACCACTGAGGTTAGAGTCTAGAGTCGTGGTCAAAAGTTTTGAGAATGACACAAGTATTGGTCTTCACAAAGTTCGCTGCTTCAGTGTTATGAGATATTTTTGTCAGATGTTACTATGGTATACTGAAGTATAATTACAAGCATTCCATAAGTGTCAAAGGATTTTATTGACAATTACATTACGTTTATGCAAAGAGTCAATATTTACAGTGTTGACCCTTCTTTTTCAAGACCTCTGCAATCCGCCCTGGCATGCTGTCAATTAACTTATGGGCCACATCCTGACTGATGCAGCCTATTCTTGCAAAATCAATGCTTGGAGTTTGTCAGAATTTGTGGGTTTTTGTTTGTCCACCCGCCTCTTGAGGATTGACCACAAGTTCTCAATGGGATTAAGGTCTGGGGAGTTTCCTGGCCATGGACCAACATTTTCGATGTTTTGTACCCCGAGCCACTTAGTTATCACTTTTGCCTTATGGCAAGGTGCTCCATCATGCTGGAAAATGTATTGGTCGTCACCAAACTGTTCTTGGATGGTTGGGTGAAGTTGCTCTCTGAGGATGTGTTGGTACCATTCTTTATTCATGGCTGTGTTCTTAGGCAAAATTGTGAGTGAGCCCACTCCCTTGGCTGAGAAGCAACCCCACAAATGAATGGTCTCAGGATGCTTTACTGTTGGCATGACACAGGACTGATGGTAGCGCTCACCTTGTCTTCTACGGACAAGGTGTTTTCCGGATGCCCCAAACAATCGGAAAGGGGATTCATCAGAGAAAATTACTTTACCCCCAGTCCTCAGCAGTCCAATCCCTGTACCTTTTGCAGAATAGCAGTCTATCCCTGATGTTTTTCCTGGAGAGAAGTGGTTCTTTGCTGCCCTTCTTGACACCAGGCCATCCTCCAAAAGTCTTCGCCTCACTGTGTGTACAGATGCACTCACACCTGCCTGCTGGCATTCCTGAGCAAGCTCTGCACTGGTGGTGCCCCGATCCCGCAGCTGAATCAACTTTAGGAGACGGTCCTGGTGCTTGCTGGACTTTCTTGGGCGCTCTGACGCCTTCTTCACAACAATTGAACCTCTCTCCTTGAAGTTCCTGATGATCCGATAAATGGTTGATTTAGGTGCAATCTTACTAGCAGCAATATCCTTGCCTGTGAATCCCTTTTTTGTGCAAAGCAATGATGACGGCACGTGTTTCCTTGCAGGTAACCATGGTTAACAGAGGAAGAACAATGATTTCAAGCACCATCCTCCTTTTAAAGCTTCCAGTCTGTTATTCTAACTCAATCAGCAGAACAGAGTGATCTCCAGCCTTGTCCTCGTCAACACTCTCACCTGTGTTAACGAGAGAATCACTGACATGATGGCAGCTGGTGCTTTTGCGGCATGGCTGAAATGCAGTGGAAATGTTTTTTGGGGATTAAGTTCATTTTCATGGCAAAGAGGGACTTTGCAATTAATTGCAATTCATCTGATCACTCTTCATGACATTCTGGAGTATATGCAAATTGCCATCATCAAAACTGAGGCAGCAGACTTTGTGAAAATTTGTATTTGTGTCATTCTCAAAACTTTTGACCACAACTGTAGATGACTGCTCCAGGTGTCACCACTGAGGTTAAAGTCTAGATGAAAACCAAGATACTTGGTTGTTGTTACCACTGGTATTACTTGAATCATGCACAATTACTTGAATCATGCACAAAGTAGATGTCCTAACCGACTTGCCAAAACTATAGTTTGTTAACAAGACATTTGTGGAGTGATTGAAAAACAAGTTTTAATGACTCCAACCTAAGTGTATGTAAACTTCCGACTTCAACTATAAGTAGAATACAGAACACTTGAAACATTACAGGACATTTTTCATGATGGAAATTGAAATATTAAAATGTTTCACAGGCGGTTTGTACAGGCAGTTATACAGGACAGTTTGTGGCCGTTTCTCAGGAGCCTGGTGGTGCAGTTACCTCTTCTTGGAGGGAGCAGGTCATTCAGTTGATGGTCAAGAGTGTGCATGTCCTTCACCAGGTGCACTGCAGCCTGTTCTCGCCTGCTCTGCAGTGACAGGAGCTGTGGTTGGACTGCTCCACCTCTGGAGATGATCCTCAAGGCCCTCCTCTGCACCCTGTCTAGTTGGGCTTGCTGCTTTTCACTGCATCCAACTAACAGCACTGATGGTGGAATGGCATCAGGCCCACATGCTTTACGTGGGTTGAGTCTGGTCAGAGCTTTCTTTAACTGGCCAATGCTGCACAGCTCAACCTGCCTTGTAGGCACGGGCAGGGGGAAGATGGCAAGAGGTGTGGTGCTTGTCCATGCCTCAGCAAAGAAGCCATTCAAAACATCAGCCACGTCGTCGTCTTCAATTCCCTCGACCTGTATTCTCCCTCCTGATGTTTTCTTTGGTCCCAGTCCTTTGTTAATGAAGTCCCACCATTCCTTAGGGTTTTTCTTCTTTAGGTCCTGGATTTTTCTCCATGTCATTGTTTCTCCCCATCTGTTGAAAATATTCTGCATTTTCCTGATGGCAGCCTTTATTCTTTCAGTCATCCAGGGCTGGTCCAGTGTTGTTGTTTTCTTATTTCTTATTGGCATGCATACATCAAGTGCAGTTTGAATGCAGGAGTTGAACATCTCCACCTTTGCATCAATGCTCTCCACCTCATATATGGCAGAACAGTCAGTACTGGCCTTACATCGTGCAAAGGTCTCCTTTCTGTTCTGGGTTACCAGATGTCCTTTTTTCCGCTGCACCTCTCTTCTCCCTCCTGATGTTGTGTTTGGAGAGAACAGCAGACATTTGTGATCACTGGATCTGAGAGGAGCAAGTACAGTGGGTTGTGTTGATCAGATCTAGGATGGAGTCCCCTCTGTGGTCTTGTCTTTGACCACTACCACTTCTTATGCATACGTTGGTGTCTTTTAAATTGCCCAATCTGTAGAATCTCGTCTCACAGTCAGTGCAGTAATAAGTCTTCTCCCCAGTGTGTAATTTTTGTGTTTTTACTTTGCCAATCGGGAGAAACTCTTGCCATATTAAGAGCAGAAGTAAGGATTCTCTCCTATGTGTGTTCTCTGATGACCTTGCAGATTAGCTGTCATTTTAGATCAGTGGTAAGCCTTCTCTCGTTTTATGTTTACCTTGGTGTCTTTTTAAATGGCCTATTTGAGAGAAAATCTTTCCACAGTCAGAGCAGGAGTAAGGCTTCTCTCCTGTATGTATACGTTCATGTTGTTTTAACTTGCCAGGTTGAGAGAAACTTGCCCCACAGTCAGAGCAGGAGTAAGGCTTTTCTCCTGTATGTATACGTTCATGTTGTTTTAAGTAGCCCAGTCGAGAGAAACTCTTCCCACCGCCAGAGCAGGAGTAAGGCTTCTCTCCTGTATGTATACGTTCATGTGTTTTTAAGCTGCACAGTTGAGAAAAACTTGCCCCACAGTCAGAGCAGGAATAAGGCTTCTCTCCTGTGTGTATCCTTTGGTGCGATTTTAAGCTTTCCTGTTGGGAGAAACTCTTCCCACAGCCAGAGCAGGAGTAAGGCTTCTCTCCTGTATGTATACGTTCATGTGCTTTTAAATGGCACAGTTGAGAGAAACTTGCCCCACAGTCAGAGCAGGAGTACGGCTTCTCTCCTGTGTGTGTTCTCTGATGAAGTTTTAGGTCAGTTGATGTTGTGAAGCATTTTACACAGTCAGAGCAGGAGAAAGGCTTCTCTCCTGTATGTATACGTTCATGTATTTTTAATTTGCACAGTTGAGCGAAACTTGCCCCACAGTCAGAGCAGGAGTAAGGCTTCTCTCCTGTGTGCATCCTTTGGTGCAATGTTAAGCTTTCCTGTCGAGAGAAATTCTTCCCACAGTCAGAGCAGGAGTAAGGCTTCTCTCCGGTATGTATACGTTCATGCATTTTAAAGTGGCCCAGTCGAAAGAAACTCTTCCCACAGTCAGAGCAGGAGTAAGGCTTCTCTCCTGTGTGTGTTCTCTGATGACGTTTTAGCGCAGTTGATGTTATGAAGCATTTTACACAGTCTGAGCAGGAATAAGGCTTCTCTCCTGTATGTATACGTTCATGAGTTTTTAAGTTGCACAGTTGAGAGAAACTTGCCCCACAGTCAGAGCAGGAGTAAGTTTCTCTCCTGTGTGTTTTCTCTGATGAACTTTTAGCTCAGTTGATGTTGTGAAGCACTTTCCACAGTCAGAGCAGGAGTAAGGTTTCTCTCCTGTGTGTATACGTTCATGTTGTTTTAAGGAGCCCCGTTGAGAGAAACTCTTCCCACAGTCAGAGCAGGAGTAAGGCTTCTCTCCTGTGTGTATACGTTCATGTTGTTTTAAGTTGCCAGGTTGAGAGAAACTTACCCCACAGTCAGAGCAGGAGTAAGGCTTCTCTCCTATGTGCAATCTCTGATGAATTGTCAGAGCCTTTGATGTTGTGAAATTCTTCCCACAGTCAGTACAGGAATTCAGATTCTCTCCTGTGTGTATTTGTAGGTGTATTTTTAACTTTGATAGAATTGAGAAACTCGCCTCACAATGTGGGCAGTGGTGAGACCTCTTAGCTCTGTGATCTTCCTGCTGTTGCTCTCTGGATGTAGAGAATGTCTCAACATGGTCTCCTGTGTGAACAACAACAGAAGAACCAGTCAGTTGGTGTGATATACATGTCAATCAAATGTATTTTATGAAGCCCCTTTTACATCAGAAGTTGTCACAAAGTGCTTTATCGTCATAACACATAACTATAGTAATAAAAAGAAACGGACACAAAGGTTATCTTCTTGACATCACAGTTCTGGCGCTTTCTTTTACTGAAGAATGGTGCGTGCCTGCCTGGAACTTCCTGTTCCCCCACTACCACAGTGCAGCCACAGATAGAACAATGAGACAGATATTTCACTGGATGTATAATTGTCAAGTTTTGTGGACTTACCTGTTGCAAAAAAAAAAAAGTATCACGTTAT
The DNA here is from genome assembly GCF_020615455.1 of Coregonus clupeaformis. Lineage (NCBI taxonomy): Eukaryota > Metazoa > Chordata > Actinopteri > Salmoniformes > Salmonidae > Coregonus > Coregonus clupeaformis. The sequence continues at coordinate 19,221 of NW_025536335.1, forward strand.
TTAGAAGGAACGCAAAGGCGAATTGAGTTATTGCACACGAGCGCTTCACAGAGGAGGTATTCCCTAACAGAAATATGCAGATGTATGCTAGAACACGCCAATAGGATCTCGCTAGCTCGTGCTTGGCTCTGCCCACTATGACTCATCTGTTCCCATTGGAAACGACCAGCTGTGGTCTATCTTGGTTTAGTTATAAAAAATCATTGGTGCAACCGTCCGTGCGTTCAGGGATCCTTGGGATGGCCCTACCCCATTATATGAGATGGGCGGTGCTTAATTTGAGATGGATCCTCCGGTACCTCTCAGTTTTGTAGTCTATGGTTCCGGAACCCATTTGCCAGAATCAGGTAGCCTACCTCTTGTGGCAAGAAAAAAAAATTCCACTGTTTGCAATGTAAAAATCCTAATAAAAGCAATCAGAGTAATTACATTTCGATTCCTCTGTAATTGTCATGCCCCCTAAAAAAACGTAATGTGAAAACGTGCATGATATTCTAAGAATTGGTTCATGTTGGGCCGTCTTGGGTTTATGGTTTGCACAACATTGTAGCCTAGACCAAGGCGTGGCCATTGCTGTGGTGAGAGAGAGAAGCACGCCTGTATCTCTCACAGAAATACAATGACATTCACTTTCTATGATCTCTCTCCCTCTCTGTGCTGTTATAGACATAAGCCGGCAACTCTCTTCTCTCCAGCATTGCACTTCATCATTTATCTCCTAATAGAATAATAGCTGTGGGAAGTGTGCTGGAGCACTCTGCAGTCTGTTTAGAAATAAATTAAATAATTCCCAATACTACACCACGAGGAAGCCTAGAATTTCACCACAGAGGATCCATAGCTAATTTTAAAAATAGCCTATCTGTGGATTGTGTGTAGCCAAATCACAAGGCATGCCTAACGTGTGGCAAATCTGTCAGTTAACAGCATGCAGCCAAAACAGGCCTTTCGCAAATATTTCTAATACAATTGCTGGAAAACAGAGGTTGTAAAGCAAATGGATCCTGCTGAAAATAAAATACTAATGTCTGTATGTTACCAAGTTAACAACTTCCAAATAGGCCTATTGAGCGAAAGCATTGTTTAAAAAAGTAAAGCAAGAGAGAGAATGTTTTGACCGGTGAGTGAGCTGCACATCATTGGGTGAGTCAGTGAAACTGGAAAGCTTTTTTAGGACTATATCTTCCTCCTCATATTGTACAATGTGTTTCTCTGCAACTTAGGGGCCTCGGCTATTGATGGATTCAAGACAAGGTCGTTTTTACAATGTAGTACAGATGGAGACGGAGTAAATAGATTTTAACCTGTGGTTGGAATGAATTCAGTATACGGTCTAAAGAGGACTGTTATGCCTGTAGGACAGCCAAACCAAGGTTAACAACTACTCCGTTCCCCTTGACAGGCTTTAACTCTGTGTCAGGTTTATCCTCCATGCAAGCCACCTGGGAATGTGGTGGAAGAGTCTTATGGTAACTTGCACTATCTGTATCCCCCGATAACAAAGTCATCCCAACCTGGGTTGCCTCAGTTTGAAGTCTCAGGGGATTCTAATTGTTTTTCTAGGACTAGTAAGATAGGATACAGGGTAGGGCCTCTTAGCTCCTGCTCCCACACAGAGAATGTCACAACTAAAAGAGACCATGACTAATCTCTCCTCTTTGTTGCAGCCAGAGGATTTTAGGAGCCAAAACCAGGCCCGTGCTGACATCTGATGGATGTGTGGTGATAACTGATTGTGAACTCACCTACATACGCAAACAATCAAACGTGTCAGAGACTGGTGAGTTGTCACGTAGAAAGTAGGACCTCCTCCCGGGATCCTTTGATGAAAGGATATATATTGATGGGATCCACAATCAGATCGCAGCTGGGTTTGAATCAAGTATTTTCTGGTGGTCAACAATTAATAAAAACGTAGATTGGATAAATTATAAAGATTTATAAACCACACTCGTGATGCAATAAAGGGATTAGCTGAGCAGACAGCGGTAACTAGCTTAATGACATGGCAGAATAGAATAGCTTTAGATATGCTTTTGGCTGAGCAGGACGGGTTTGTGTTCTGTTTGGATATATGTGCTGTACTTTCATCTCCAACAACATAGCACCGGACGGGCCTGTGACCAAAGCGCTTGAGTGACCATCACCACGCTGGCGAACGAACTGGTTGAGAACTCTGGTATTGATACAGTGGGGAAAAAAAGTATTTAGTCAGCCACCAATTGTGCAAGTTCTCCCACTTAAAAAGATGAGAGAGGCCTGTCATTTTCATCATAGGTACACGTCAACTATGACAGACAAATTGAGAAAAAAAATCCAGAAAATCACATTGTAGGATTTTTAATGAATTTATTTGCAAATTATGGTGGAAAATAAGTATTTGGTCACCTACAAACAAGCAAGATTTCTGGCTCTCACAGACCTGTAACTTCTTCTTTAAGAGGCTCCTCTGTCCTCCACTCGTTACCTGTATTAATGGCACCTGTTTGAACTTGTTATCAGTATAAAAGACACCTGTCCACAACCTCAAACAGTCATACTCCAAACTCCACTATGGTCAAGACCATAGAGCTGTCAAGGGACACCAGAAACAAAATTGTAGACCTGCACCAGGCTGGGAAGACTGAATCTGCAATAGGTAAGCAGCTTGGTTTGAAGAAATCAACTGTGGGAGCAATTATTAGGAAATGGAAGACATACAAGACCACTGATAATCTCCCTCGATCTGGGGCTCCACGCAAGATCTCACCCCGTGAGGTCAAAATGATCACAAGAACGGTGAGCAAAAATCCCAGAACCACACGGGGGGACCTAGTGAATGACCTGCAGAGAGCTGGGACCAAAGTAACAAAGCTTACCATCAGTAACACACTACGCCGCCAGGGACTCAAATCCTGCATTGCCAGATGTGTCCCCCTGCTTAAGCCAGTACATGTCCAGGCCCGTCTGAAGTTTGCTAGAGTGCATTTGGATGATCCAGAAGAGGATTGGGAGAATGTCATATGGTCAGATGAAACCAAAATAGAACTTTTTGGTAAAAACTCAACTCATCGTGTTTGGAGGACAAAGAATGCTGAGTTGTATCCAAAGAACACCATACCTACTGTGAAGCATGGGGGTGGAAACTTCATGCTTTGGGACTGTTTTTCTGCAAAGGGACCAGGACAACTGATCCGTGTAAAGGAAAGAATGAATGGGGCCATGTATCGTGAGATTTTGAGTGAAAACCTCCTTCCATCAGCAAGGGCATTGAAGATGAAACGTGGCTGGGTCTTTCAGCATGACAATGATCCCAAACACACCGCCCGGGCAACGAAGGAGTGGCTTCGTAAGAAGCATTTCAAGGTCCTGGAGTGGCCTAGCCAGTCTCCAGATCTCAACCCCATAGAAAATCTTTGGAGGGAGTTGAAAGTCTGTGTTACCCAGCGACAGCCCCAAAACATCACTGCTCTAGAGGAGATCTGCATGGAGGAATGGGCCAAAATACCAGCAACAGTGTGTGAAAACCTTGTGAAGACTTACAGAAAACGTTTGACCTGTGTCATTGCCAACAAAGGGTATATAACAAAGTATTGAGAAACTTTTGTTATTGACCAAATACTTATTTTCCACCATAATTTGCAAATAAATTCATAAAAAATCCTACAATGTGATTTTCTGGATTTTTATTTCTCATTTTGTCTGTCATAGTTGACGTGTACCTATCATGAAAATTACAGGCCTCTCTCATCTTTTTAAGTGGGAGAACTTGCACAATTGGTGGCTGACTAAATACTTTTTCCCCCCACTGTAACTCCATAAATGGGGGTATCAAGCCACTCACTGAGGGTAAACACAGACAAGAAAGACGTGTGGTATCACAGGACACATTGTGCTAAAGATATAACTCCGGGGAGAACTCTAGATCAGGTACAACAGGACTTAGCAACAGAAGGGAAGTGATGTTGATGTTGTGGTTAGTAGTGGGGTTGAGCTTAGGGGAAGTAGTGTTCACAGCCCCCACCCAGTACCATAACATAGTCATTACCTTACAGGAAGGGGAATCTCAAGTGGTGTCCCTGGAACCATGTAAAATTTGGTCATGGAGAAATAGGGCTAGTGGAACTGGGGACATAGGTTGCATTTACAATCAGAAGGATAACTGCAACAAACTATATCCATATGTATTGCAAAGGGACATTTATCTGTGTGAAGGGAAATGGTGGCCATACTGGGATTATGTGGTCACAAATGTTGGCACATTTTGGGAATGGAGAAGGGGTTATCCATATGCATTAAAAGACGCTTCTAAAGCGGGAAGGTTTTCAATAATAAAGGGTGTGCAGAGACCCAGAGGGGGTGCTTGTAAAGGCGATGAAATTCTGCTAACCATCCAAGACATTAAACTTACAGATGCAGGGGTGTACACCCTAGCAGCAGTGCGATCCGGACCAGACACCATGGGGGTGTTCACCCTTGCAGTTACGCCCTAAACCTGCGAGGAGGGACAAACAGACCCAGTTGAACGGCACCACCACTCCAGAACCGACTCAGACTCCGGCCCACTAGGGAATCAGATCCTGTACAGGTAATTAATGTTAGGGATATAACGGACAGCGATCAGCTGGGAACAGAGACTGGCTATGGAGGGAATGATAACACCTGGTTGGCATACATGAGGTATACTGCTAGGACATTGGGAAGACAGGATTGTGTTGTTTGTGGTCATGCGAGACCTGGGTTGGCAACCCACCCATTCGCCTTAGGAGAAGGGGAAGGATGGCAGTGCATATTAGAAGAGTTCTATCACTCAGCGCCAAACACAACCTTGTGCAAGACCTTAAGTTTAATTTTCCCCGAGGTTCCCCCACAGAAAGCACCGGCAGGTGTTAAAGCTTATGGGGGTAATTACAGTTGTATCACGGGGACAGGTGCGGGAAAGAATTATGGTGGGCTGCCACCTGGGGACTGTGTAGTAAACATAACTATGAACAGCACGTGGCCTGTAGAAGGCAAGAACCAGACAAAGGGAGTAGCTGATGTCTGGTGGATCTGTGGCCCTAATAGAAGGCTGACTCCAATCCTAGAGGGGGATTGGAAGGGCACATGTGCACTGGCAAGTTTAATTGTACCTCTGACCATTATTGATGTTTCCTCAGACCAGCTTTTGGGTATTTCTCAAAAAAACTCCCTACAGGGAGTCGAGAAGAGTAAGGCGTAGTGCTCCATGGTCAGCAGGAGAGGATATTGGCACCAATATACTGGGTGTGCCCGTGGGAGTGCCATTACAATTCCAGGCACTTAACAGGAATGATGGCTTATGGCACTTATTGCCTATTATAGGTCCTGCTATTGATGCTGCCAAACAACGGTCTTGGATAAATTACATTTACTATAATCAACAGCGTTTTGTTAACTACACCCGCATCGCCCTGACTGGAATGTCAGAACAACTAGAATCCACTTCCAGGGTTGCCAGACAGAACAGGTTAGCGCTTGATATGATGCTTGCCAACCAGGGAGGAGTATGTATAATGTTTGGGGAACAATGCTGTATGTTTATTCCTAACAATACTAGTCCTGATGGAAGCATCACGAAGGCCCTGGTTGGCCTGGACAAACTGTCAGCTGAAATGACAGGTATGGCTGGTTTAGGGAGTGGTGGGCTGTTCTCCTGGATGGGTGGCTGGTTCGGTGAGTATACATCTATGGTGGTTACTGGATTCCTGACCCTAATACTTGTGTTTTTACTGTTAATGTGCTGTTCTGCTTGTATCGTCCCTTGCCTCAGGAAGTCAGTAGTAGACGTCGTGCAGGCTTCGGGCATGATGCCATTGCTACAGGCCCACGAAGAAGAGTCTGCTGCTGACCCTGAGACCAAGCTGAACGATCCATCGTTTGCCTAAAAATATATATCACTGTTTGGCTGATACAATGTAAACATTTTTATATTTATTCCACTGTAATTGTTGTTCCTCCTGATGTGAAGGTAAAGGATTCCTGGGTGGCTGGTAGCCAACTCAGTACATGTTAGGTGTAGGGGAGGACTTGATGGTTTTCTACTACTTACAGATTTTTAATTGAATTGGTGTGTTATATTTTTTCCTCATTTTTGTGATGATTTTTGGTATGTGACACCTTTGGGGGTGTCAAAAGGGGGACTCTAAAAGTTCCCACTTTTTTAAAGCTTGCTAATCACACCTAGCAGGTGTGAAAAGGGGGATTATTGGGATTTAATTTGTTTGTTGAAATACAAGAGTTTAACCTTTGGATAGAAATTGGTTTCTCAATATTAGATAACTTGTTTGTTGAAATACAATAATTTAACCTTTGGATGGAAATTGGTGTCTCAATATCAGATAACTTGTTTATTGAAATACAAGAATTTAACCTTTGGACAGAAACTGTTGGTGTCTCAATATCAGATACCCAGAGTATAGATATTCTACTCAAAGAAGCGGTGAGTGTGACTAACTGTCAGTGGAGTTATCAGCTGTTAAGTCATGATAGGCCGTATCTCTGTGGTTTTACTAAAAAGAACAGAACAAGGAGTAAAGTTGCTATGAAACAGGGCTGATTAAGGACATCAATTTGAGGACATCTACCAGAGACAGAACTACGCCTGGCAATTCAGCGCCTAGGGGTTGGGACCAACCCGCGCGCCAACGAACAGGCAGCAAGTCTAAACCACGCCCAGCCTCTGCTCTGACAGGCCTGTTCAGAAACAGGAACTATCTCTGTCAAGGGTATTTAAGGAAGAACATGTGAGACAGCCGCCAGTTCTCTGATCTCCCTGCGTGGTGCATCAGTGAGCCCGTATACGAACCATCATACTTATCATTTATACATTTGCATTTAATAAACTTAGCTTGATTTGCAATAACTACAATGATGTCTTTCATTCCAATACCAGATTTGAATTGACGCACTCTTACATTCCCAAATACAGGTGTGCCACGCTTCTAGCGTCATAACCAAGAAGACTTGAGGCTGTAATCGCTGCCAAAGGTGCTTCAACAAACTATTGAGTAAAGGGTCTGAATACTTATGTAAATGTGATATTTCAGTTTTTTATGTTTCATACATTTGCAAACATTTCTAAAAACCTGTTTTTGCTTTGTCATTATGGGGTATTGTGTGTAGATTGATGAGGGAAAAAAACAATGTAATCCATTTTAGAATAAGGCTGTAACGTAACAAAATGTGGAAAGGTCAAGGGGTCCGAATACTTTCCGAATGCACTGTATAGTGTAGGAGGGGTATTTTAGTATGTTCATATCATGTTGAAAGATTAATAACTATCAAAACCAGGATTTTTTTCAAGAGTTAGAAAAGTGAGTTATTCTGCTTTCACACACTAAATTACTAATTTCTCTCTATCAATCTGTTCATCCATTTACACATGCATTGACAGTCACTACAAAGTACAGTAGATACGTACTGGGTAGTCGTCACAATGGTAGAAGTCTTCATCGGTGAAGAGCACAGAGTCTTTGATGAAGATGAAGGAAGCACGCAGGATGAAGGAGACAAAGAGTTGGATGTGGATGTAGTTTCTGGTGCAGTGCAGTTTCCTAGACAACAGGAAAAGTGTAAAAGCAGCTGTAAATGTCCTCCTTGACCAACATGCTTTTGACACCCATGTTGTAATATGTTTAATCCCCCACTGAGACACAATATTAAGATAAGCATGTTGGTTACAGTCTGGTTTATTGGGTATCCAAATGGATTATCATATATTTGTATCATAATAATTCTTAGACTTGATTCTCTGTTTCTCACCTAAAGAGACAGAGGATGGTGATGGCGATGGTGAGAGAGATTAGAGAGAGAGCGTAGCCTGCAGTGTACATGGTCTTCACGTAGGGGAAGTACATGTGGGAGTCATGTGACTGGGAGGAAAAAGTGGCCTGGTGTAAGAATATATTTTTATGAAAATTGTCCATGTATTTTTAAATCACTGCTCAACACTTCTATGGCTTTCCCTTATTTTTATGTATTTGTCCTGAATCAAAGACAAAACCATTGATGTAGCATATACTAAGATTACACATGTACCCACCTCTCCAAGTAAGTGTAAGGTTTCGTTGAAACATGCATGCTAAGGAGGGAATGGGTCCGTCCAGCCCGTGTCTGTGCAGTTCCGGTACACTTTACCTGGAAAATCATACAGTCTCATCAATACTTACTTACTGTTCTGTTCAAATAAATGAATTATGGCCATCAAAATAGTCGGCATCAGAGTAAAAAAACTTGACCATGCAGAGCAACGGTGGAACAGACCAAATATTTTCTAAGACACACAGACCTACATAGTACGCAGGTTCAATCTCTCTGGTATTTTAGTGCAGGCAGTAGTTTTTGCAGGCTTCATTTGTGTTATGTAAGGTTGTCATAAATCACTTCATGATGCCGCTGTTTCCACAAGCAGACCTTTTATGAACTCTTTACCACTCCTCTGTTCTTTTAGTCTATCGCCTATATGAGCATCAATCAACAGTTTATGGTAGAAAGACAAACATTTTTGTATTGAATGGAAACAAATGATCTTAGTGGTGGATCATTAACTAACACATACATAACAGCCAGGGGTGGGGTGGGGGTCTAATACACACATCATAACAGCCAGGGGTGGGGTGGGGGTCTAACACACATCATAACAGCCAGGGGTGGGGTGGGGGTCTAATACACACATCATAACAGCCAGGGGTGGGGTGGGGGTCTAACACACATCATAACAGCCAGGGGTGGGGTGGGGGTCTAACACACATCATAACAGCCAGGGGTGGGGTGGGGGTCTAATACACACATCATAACAGCCAGGGGTGGGGGGGGGGGTCTAACACACATCATAACAGCCAGGGGTGGGGTGGGGGTCTAACACACATCATAACAGCCAGGGGTGGGGTGGGGGTCTAATACACACATCATAACAGCCAGGGGTGGGGTGGGGGTCTAACACACATCATAACAGCCAGGGGTGGGGTGGGGGTCTAACACACATCATAACAGCCAGGGGTGGGGTGGGGGTCTAATACACACATCATAACAGCCAGGGGTGGGGTGGGGGTCTAACACACATCATAACAGCCAGGGGTGGGGTGGGGGGTCTAACACACATCATAACAGCCAGGGGTGGGGGTGGGGGTCTAATACACACATCATAACAGCCAGGGGTGGGGTGGGGGTCTAACACACATCATAACAGCCAGGGGTGGGGTGGGGGTCTAACACATAACAGCCAGGGGTGGGGTGGGGGTCTAACACATAACAGCCAGGGGTGGGGTGGGGGTCTAACACATAACGTGGTCCTCTGTAGCTCAGCTGGTAGAGCACGGCGCTTGTAACGCCAAGGTAGTGGGTTCGATCCCCGGGACCACCCATACGTAAAAATGTATGCACGCATGACTGTAAGTCGCTTTGGATAAAAGCGTCTGCTAAATGGCATATTATTATTATAACAGCCAGGGGTGGAGTGGGGGTCTAACACATAACAGCCAGGGCTGGGGTGGGGGTCTAACACATTGTAACAGCAAGGGGTGGGGTGCGGGTCTAACACATAACAGCCAGGAGTGGGGTTGGGGTCTAACACATAACAGCCAGGGGTGGGGTGGGGGTCTAACACATAACAGCCAGGGGTGGGGTGGGGGTCTAACACACACATCGTAACGGGGGGGTATACATGTGTTTGGTGGTTTATTGTCATGCATTATATGGCAAACAGTACAATGACAGTCCTTGTTTGATCGTTGTGAATAATTTACATTTTAGTCATTTAGCAGATGCTCTTATCCAGAGTGACTTACAGGAGCAATTGAGGTTAAATGCCTTGCTCAAGGGCACATTGACAGATTTTTCACCTAGTCGGCTCGGGGATTCGAACCAGCGACCTTTCGGTTACTGGCCAAACGCTCTTCGGCTACCTGCCGCCCATAGTACAGTAATAACAAGTACAGTAATAACAAGAGGAGCAAGACAAACAGCTCTGATAACCAGATGAACTGCTCTCACCAACATGACAGTAATGTTGAACTCAAAAGGGGTAACTAACTACAACAATAATACAGTATGTTGAGCTGTAACCTACTCTATACTGCCACCAGTTTCAGATTTTGATACCTGTGGGACTGGAAATTATTTTCCTCTTATGTTGTATGTATATCATATAATGCCATTCAGAGAAAACTTTAAAAAACGAACAGAAAATGTCTAAGAACATTGACTATTATGGAATAGAGAAGGAACATGTTAACCTATATTTGTTTAGCTTAGGAAAACATGACAAACCATGCTGGGTATGAATTTCTAAGGTGAAAACATAGAAACTGTCTCATCTCACCTGGTTGGGGAGTTTTGGACACATTATGCAGCCGCAACTCATGAAGGCACCTCTCCTCCTCTCGAATAAGAATGATGTACGGCTCACAGTCTGCTTGAACCTTTCATAGTTAAAAAGAAAAAGAATGTGTGCATGTGTCATCTCCCCATAGCCTCCAGTGCCTTCAGAAGGTATTCACACCCCTTGACTTTTTCCACATTTTGTTGTAACAGACTGAATTTAAAATGGATTCAATTGAGTTTTTTGTCACTGGAATTAAGTGGAATTATGTTTTTTGAAATGTTTACAAATAAATAAAAAATGAAAAGCTTAAATGTCTTTAGTCAATAAGTATTCAACCCCTTTGTTATTGCAAGCCTAAATAAGTTCAAGAGTAAACATATGTTAACAAGTCACATAATAGTTTTATTTTATTTTATGTCTACCTCATCTCTGTACCCCACACATACAATTATCTGTAAGGTCCCTCAGTCGAGCAGTCAACTTTACACACATATTCAACCACAAAGACCACAGAGGTTTTCCAATGCCTCACAAAGAAGGGCACCTATTGGTAGATGGGTAAAAAAATTTTTTAAAGCAGACATTGAATATCCCTTTGAGCATGGTGAAGTTATTAACTACACTTTGGATGGTGTATCAATACACCTAGTGACTAAAAAGATAGCGGTGTCCTTCCTAACTCAGTTGCTGGAGAGGAAGGAAACCACTCAGGGATTTCGCCATGAGGCCAACGATGACTTTAAAACAGTTAAGAGTTTAATGGCTGTGATAAGAGAAAACTAAGGATGGATCAACATTGTAGTTACTCCACACATAACGAACAGCGCCGGAAGAAGATGGCTGCCGTTTTACAGCCCTCTAACCAATTGTACTATTATGTGTGTTTTTCCGCGTTATTTGTAATTTATTTTGTACATAATGTTTCTGCCATCGTCTCTTATAACCAAAGAGAGCTTCTGGATATCAGGACAGCGATTACTCACCTCGCGTTGGACGAAGACTTTTTCTTCAACGAGGCGTTCGCGAAGGATATTCTACAGACACCCAACAAGGCCCAGATCCCCCGCCATTCGCGTGAGGAAGAGACGGAGATATCGTGGACGCAGATCCGGGTGCCTTGTAAGGATCCGACGGCGAACGAGTAAACTGCCTCTCCCATCAATCCCTATTAGCCAACGTTCAAGCTTTTGAGAATAAAATGGACGATTTAAGATTACGGTTATCCTACCAACGGGACATTAAAAACTGTAATATCTTATGTTTCACGGAGTCGTGGCTGAACGACAACAATGATAACATTCAGCTAGCAGGCTATACGCTACATCGACAGGACAGAACGGCAGACTCTGGTAAGACAAGGGGCGGCGGTCTGTGTATATTTGTAAACAACAGCTGGTGCACAAAATCAAATACTAAGGAAGTCTCGAGGTTTTGCTCGCCTGAGGTAGAGTATCTTATGATAAGCTGTAGACCACACTATTTACCAAGAGAGTTTTCATCTATATTTTTCATAGCTGTCTATTTACCACCACAAACCAATGCTGGCATTAAGATTGCACTGAATGAGTTGTACAAGGCCATTAATCAACAGGAAAACGCTCATCCAGATGCAGCGCTCCTAGTAGCCGGGGACTTTAATGCAGGGAAACTTAAATCCGTTCTACCTCATTTCTACCAGCATGTTAAATGTGCAACCAGAGGGGAAAAAACTCTAGACCACCTTTACTCCACACACAGAGACGCATACAAAGCTCTCCCTCGCCCTCCATTTGGCAAATCTGACCATAACTCTATCCTCCTGATTCCTGCTTATAAGCAAAAACTGAAGCAGGAAGCACCAGTGATTCGGCTAATAAAAAAGTGGTCAGATGACGCAGATGCTAAGCTACAGGACTGTTTTGCTAGCACAGACTGGAACATGTTCCGGGATTCTTCAGACAGCATTGAGGAGTACACCACATCAGTCACTGGCTTCATCAATAAGTGCATCGATGATGTCGTCCCCACAGTGACCGTACGTACATACCCCAACCAGAAGCCATGGATTACAGGAAACATCCGCACTGAGCTAAAGGGTAGAGCTGCCGCTTTCAAGGAACGGGTCTCTAACCCGGACGCTTATAAGAAATCCCGCTATGACCTCCGACGAACCATCAAACAGGCAAAGAGTCAATACAGGTCTAAGATTGAATCATACTACACTGGCTCTGACGCTCGTCGGATGTGGCAGGGCTTGAAAACTATTACAGACTACAAAGGGGAAGCACAGCCGCTGAGCTGCCCAGTGACACAAGCCTACCAGACGAAGCTAAACCACTTCTATGCTCGCCGAGGCAAGCAACACTGAAGCATGCATGAGAGCACCAGCTGTTCCGGACGACTATGTGATCACGCTCTCCGTAGCCGATGTGAGTAAGACTTTTAAGCAGGTCAACATTCACAAGGCCGCAGGGCCAGACGGATTACCAGGACGTGTACTCCGAGCATGTGCTGACCAACTGGCAAGTGTCTTCACTGACATTTTCAACATGTCCCTGACTGAGTCTGTAATACCAACATGTTTCAAGCAGACCACCATAGTCCCCGTGCCCAAGAACTCTAAGATAACCTGCCTAAATGACTACCGACCCGTAGCACTGACGCCTGTAGCCATGAAGTGCTTTGAAAGACTGGTCATGGCTCACATCATCAGCATAATCCCAGAAACCCTAGACCCACTCCAATTTGCATACCGCCCCAACAGATCCACAGATGATGCAATCTCTATCGCACTCCACACTGCCCTTTCCCACCTGGACAAGAGGAACACCTACGTGAGAATGCTATTCATTGACTACAGCTCAGCATTCAACACCATAGTGCCCTCTAAGCTCATCACTAAGCTAAGGATCCTGGGACTAAACACCTCCCTCTGCAACTGGATCCTGGACTTCCTGACGGGCCGCCCCCAGGTGGTAAGGGTAGGTAACAACACATCTGCCACACTGATCCTCAACACGGGGGCCCCTCAGGGGTGCGTGCTCAGTCCCCCTCCTGTACTCTCTGTTCACCCATGACTGCATGGCCAGGCACGACTCCAACACCATCATTAAGTTTGCCGACGACACAACAGTGGTAGGCCTGATCACCGACAACGATGAGACAGCCTATAGGGAGGAGGTCAGAGATCTGGCCGGTGGTGCCAGGACAACAACCTCTCCCTCAACGTGACCAAGACAAAGGAGATGATTGTGGACTACAGGAAAAAAAAAGAGGACTGAGCACGCCCCATTCTCATCGACGGGGCTGTAGTGGAACAGGTTGAGAGCTTCAAGTTCCTTGGTGTCCACATCACCAACGAACTATCATGGTCCAAACACACCAAGACAGTCGTGAAGAGGGCACGACAAAGCCTATTCCCCCTCAGGAGACTAAAAAGATTTGGCATGGGTCCTCAGATCCTCAAAAAATTCTACAGCTGCACCATCGAGAGCATCCTGACTGGTTGCATCACCGCCTGGTATGGCAACTGCTTGGCCTCTGACCGCAAGGCACTACAGAGGGTAGTGCGTACGGCCAATACATCACTGGGGCAAAGCTCCCTGCCATCCAGGACCTCTATACCAGGCGGTGTCAGAGGAAGGCCCTCAAAATTGTCAAAGACTCCAGCCACCCTAGTCATAGACTGTTCTCTCTGCTACCGCACGGCAAGCGGTACCGGAGTGCCAAGTCTAGGTCCAAAAGACTTCTCAACAGCTTCTACCCCCAAGCCATAAGACTCCTGAACAGCTAATCATGGCTACCCGGACTATTTGCACTGCCCCCCACCCCATCCTTTTTACGCTGCTGCTACTCTGTTAAGTATTTATGCATAGTCACTTTAACTCTACCCACATGTACATATTACCTCAACTACCTCAACTAGCCGGTGCCCCCGCACATTGACTATGCAACGGTACCCCCCTGTTATATAGCCTCCCTACTGTCACTTTATTTTACTGTATATATAGCCTCCCTACTGTCACTTTATTTTACTTCTGCTCTTTTTTTCTCAACACTTTTTTGTTGTTGTTTTATTCTTACTTTTTTGTTTAAAATAAATGCACTGTTGGTTAAGGGCTGTAAGTAAGCATTTCACTGTAATGTCTGCACCTGTTGTATTCGGCGCATGTGACCAATAAAATTTGATTTGATTTGATTTATTAACTTAATTGACAGGGAAAATAAGGAAGCCTGTACAGAACAAAAATATTCCAAAACATGCATCCTGTTTGCAACAAGGCACTAAAGTAATACTGCAAAAACATTCACAAAACAATGTACTTTTTGTCCTGAATACACAGTGTTATGTTTGGGGGAAATTCAATACAACACATTACTGAGTAGCACTCTCCATATTTTCAAGCATAGTGGTGGCTGCATCATGTTATGGGTATGCTTGTAATCGTTGGAATGGGCACAGGCAAAATCCTAGAAAAAAACCTGCTTCAGTCTGCTTTCCACCAGACACTGGGAGATTAATTCACCTTTCAGCAGGACAAAACATAAGACCACATCTACACTGGAGTGTTCCTGAGTTGCCGAGTTACAGTTTTGATTTAAATCTGCTTTAAAATCTATGGCAAGATCTGAAAATGGTTGTCTTGCAATGATCAACAACCAATTTGACAGAGCTTGAAGAATTTTGAAATGAATAATGGGCAAATGTTGCACAATCCTGCTGTGGAAAGCTCTTAGAGAGACTTACCCAGAAAAGACTCACAGCTGTAGTCTCTGTAGAAAAGTCTCTGCCAAAGGTGATTCTAATATACACTGAGTATACCAAACATTAGGAACACCTTCCTAATATGTGTTAGCATTTCCCCCCCACTTTGACATGAAAGTATTTTGTGTAGATAGTTGACCAATTTTTAACCCTCTTTGTAACAACAACATTTGGAAAAGGTCAAGGGGTGTGAATAATTTCTGAAGGCACTGAGTGTACAAAACATTAAAACAGTATTCCTTAGTTGCAAAGTTTCTCAAAATCTAAAGGCATAACCTTCAACCTAGATTATTTTTCCATGACATAGTAGACTGACCAGGTGAATCCAGGTGAAAGCTATGATCCGTTATTGATGTCACCTGTTTAATCCACTTAAAATCAGTATAGATGAAGAGGAGGAGACAGGTTAAATATGGATTTTGAAGCCTTGAGACATGGATTGTGTATGCGTCAATTTAAATGTGAATGGGCAAGACAAAAAATTTAAGTGCCTTTGAACGGGGTATGGTAGTAGTAGGTGCCAGGTGCACAAGTTTGAGTGTGTCAAGAACTGCAACACTGCTGGGTTTTTCCACGCTCAACAGTTTCCAGTGTGTATCAAGAATGGTCCACCAAACATCCTGCTAACTTGACACAACTGTGGGAAGCATTGGAGTCAATATGGGCCAGCATCCCTGTGGAACGCTTTCGACACCTTGTAGTCCATGCCCCGACGAATTGAGGCTGTTCTAAGGGCAAAAGGGGGTACAAACTCAGTATTATGAAGGTGTTCCTAATGTTTCGTACACTCAGTGTATATGTATGTACCTTTGCCAAACATGCCCAGCTGTTTCAAACACGCGCGTTCATTCTTACCTTCAAGTACATGCCCAGTAGGATTCCAATAATTCCAATGTGCATTTTGTCAGTCACAAGCATCATATACCAGAAAACTGTAACCTAATTATAGACTTTAATAAACTGCAAACTGACTTTCGGTACTAAAAGTCTGAAATAATCGTCCAATTCAAACCAGCAAGTCATCAAACAGCATCCACTGGCTTTGTCCAAACCAACTGCATGTGTTTTGTTTGAGCAGTTATTACACCTGACCAACTTTATAATAGACTAGTACCAAAGACAGTACAGTATGAAGATAGGCAGAAACTGCTTCTCCAATATAAATCCCCGATAACGCATGTAGGCGAAGTCATGGCAACGTTGGCTCGCTTAACTCATGCGCAGAAATACGTCATTGGGTCTAATGGTCTTCTCACGCTGTACTGCACATGTGCAGACCGTCATGTCAAAGGCACTCTTTTGATATAAAGTTGTTTTTGACAAAAATGAAAACGTGTCAGTGTGTCACTTTCACGAGGTTGTAGTAATACCATGTTCAACTACTTAAGACGATGTCTCGACTCCAGGTTGTGCCTTTAGATTTCGAGAAAATGTACAACAAATGAATATATTTTTACTTCTCTCATTGACTTCATAAACCCCAAACCCCGGTCTTGTCTGCTTGGCCTGTTTCGCAAGCGTTCCCAGATGTTGCGCCTCTGGGTTTAGAAACTCTTTGCTAATACTAACCCTTGAAAAAATATCCCGCCCCACGGAAGAATCACTATGGTGACGAGAGTGTTTGGTGGATGTTCTATCAGTGAAACAACAGGTACGTTCAGTTTTCAACCTTGAAAAGCACCCACATCATGCAACGAATAAAAACGTGTGTTGTTTATGAGCTAACGTTACCAAATCGAAACTAAAACAACTGTTTGATGAAGTTTGATAACAAGCTAGCTAACGACGTTAGCTGTTTTTCTTTGCTAGCTGTTTCTCTCTGCTAGCTGCTAGCTTCCACTCTTTCTTGCTAACTCGTCCCTAGCTAGTTTGCTTACTTTCCTGTGTCAACCACAGTAGCTGCACATGCACAAAGTTGGCTTGCTAGCTTTGTGTCATTTGGTTCTTTTCATTATCATATGGACAACATTGCATCTTTGAAATGCAAGCGTTTAACGTTACATATCTGATGTGATATGAATTGTGATATTGTTTGCTATCTTCTTCAGCCCTGTTTTTAATGGAGAAGTGATGGAAGTGGCACACTCTGCATCAGAGACATTCACAGACAGTCAAAGGAAGAAGACCCCTCTTCCCCTGTGCCAACTGGCGGAGGACACAAAAATAAGTCCCTCTAATGTCCCTCATCACCTACTAGAGACCCGTAGGACCCTTACACTTAAACAATTTGATACATCTCAGTCATATATTTAACAGGCTATATTCAGTCAAGAATAATATGTTTATTGTAGTAGAGCGCTAGGGCTAGAACTATAATATGCATGCTCATGATGCTATCTGAGTTACCGTAGCCTACATTATGCAGTGTGTGGTTCGTCAGGCGTTTGATAATATTTTCCACTTGTTTTGGGTTTTAATATTTACTTCATTTAGCAAATGCTCTTATCAAGAGCGACTTAGTGCATACATTTTCATACTTTTCCCCCGTACTGGTCCCCCATGGGAATCAAACCCACAACCCTGGCATTGCAAGCATCATGCTCTACCAATTGAGCCACACGGGACTAAGCAGATGGTGAAGACATCTCATTTATATTATACTTTCCAGAAACCTATACCAAACTCAAGAGCAACAGTGCAATCCATGCAGAACCCTCAGCACTTCACTTCAGTGGGTTTAAACTGGGGAAGGATTATCAGAGGACCTTGGTGAGTGAAGCAAAGAGTGTTGACTGTTCCAAGAGAACAAAAGACAAAGCACTGACTTTAGATGGATTTTGCCGATATATGCACTTCATGTACCAGTACATTCTTATACAAGGCGTCATGTAATTCATCTTTGTTTTAATCTTCCTCAGAAACTTATCAACATATCATCTGAAGTGATCAACATTCACATTATCCCCACCCAAACAAAGCACTTCCAAACGAAATATTTAAAAAAGGTGTTTGTTTATTACTATTTGATGTCATGTTATGCATTCCGTCTATGATCTTTGATTCGTATGCGTGTCAGTGTTGATGGTTAATTCCTCCATTTTGATATTCTATGCAGCATCGTCTTGTCCCCGGACTGTCCTACACAGTGAAAGTACACTTCTGTCCTAAAGAATGGCGCTACTTCTACGACTGTATTCGGGTTCATTGCAAGGTTGGAATCCAGTGCTATGTTAATTTCTAATCAAGTTCGCATGCCGTCATGCCTGACAGTGATCTCTTCAACTTCTACTTCTAATCTATTCAACTGTCCATCAAAAGAGGGATTTGCTGTGTTTATCCATCACATGTTGTTTGTTGTCAACGCTTTCTCTCCATAGTTGCTGCATGGTAAGCCTGGTCCCAGATCTGTTTGTGCTGTCTTGCAAACTTCTAAGGTCATTGTCACTCCATGGCAAACTGATCTGGAACCAGTCTACTTACTGCTAGGAGGTTCCCTCCTGTTTAGAACTCCAGGAAATGAATGCATCAGGGAGCATTGTTATTCTCTCTCAATCTCTCTCCAGGGGGGAAGAGAATTTACAGGTACCAGTCCATGCCTACCTCATCATCGATGACTTGCACATCCCAACACACATCACCATACCAGCTGTCCCACTGGGCCAAAGGTGAGGTGAAGTGGACAATCGTGTCTCACTGTGCATCTTTGCCCTTTGAATAGTCTTTAAACCCACCAATGAACCTTCATAAGAGGATTGTACATGAGTTGCATGGCCACTCAAATCCCTTACAGAAAAAAACACATAATTTCACATGTGAAATCATGTGTTTTTGGAACACTTCACATATGATCACGTTTCCACACGTGTAGTTTAATTTTATCACATGTTACTTTAAATGTTGTCGCAAGTTATCACATTAACTTCACATAAGATCACATATGATCACATGAAAACATGTGTTTTTGGAACACTTCACATGTGAAATTCACATGTTCTTTCCGTAAGGGATAGGCTACAGCTACAGCCTAGTCTGCTAAGTAGTTGCTAAGTGCACCAGTTTCTGAATTAGCCTGCCAGATAAACATGATGAGTGGCAACAAAGGCTTGTTTGAGGAATAAACTCAGTGTGTTATTATGGTCATGTAACGCATCATAAACATTGGTTTTTAATAATCTCTGTTGACACTAACGATGCGGTGAGCAGTCAATATATTAGAGTCCATTTGCACAGTAGATAGCTAATTGTAGTTCTCTAAGTAAGCTGTATGCTGGGGTATATGCTAGGGTCAGTAGTATTTGTCTTGCATGTTCAACAATCTTCAGTCAAAACAATACACTTGGAAAGAGAATACTTAAAAAAAAATCCAAATATAAACATATGTAAGGCCATAGAGATACAATATAATAATTATTTACATTTTACAGATTGTGACACAATCCACTTTCCACAATTTTTTTATAGGAGGGCATTTTTATCTCTTGATAAAAATGATTGTCTTTTGAACTGAGTGGCTGGCTGAATTTGATTTAGCTTTACATTTTATTGTAGGTCTCAATGAACATGTAGGCTGTTGTCCTTTCTCTCTGGGTCTGTGTGATATACAGTACCAGTCAAAAGTGTGGACACACCTACTCATTCAAGGGTTTTTCTTTATTTGTAAAAAAAAAATTACATTGTAGAATAATAGTGAAGACATCAAAACTATGAAATAACACATATGGAATCATGTAGTAACCAAAAAAGTGATAAACAAATCAAAATATATTTAAGATTCTTAAAATAGCCACCCTTTGCCTTGATGACAGCTTTATACACTCTTGGCATTCTCTCAACCAGCTTCACCTGGAATGCTTTTCCAACAGTCTTGAAAGAGTTCCCACATATGCTGAGCACTTGTTGGCTGCTTTTCCTTCACTCTGCCGTCCGACTCATCCCAAACCATCTCAATTGGGTTGAGGTCGGGGGATTGTGGAGGCCAGGTCATCTGATGCAGCACTCCATCACTCTCCTTCTTGGTAAAATAGCCCTTACACAGCCTGGAGGTGGGTTGGGTCATTGTCCTGTTGAAAAACAAATGATAGTCCCACTAAGCCCAAACCAGATGGGATGGCGATCGCTGCAGAATGCTGTGGTAGCCATGCTGGTTAAGTGTGCCTTGAATTCTAAATAAATCACAGACAGTGTCACCAGAAAGCACCATAACACCTCCTCCTCCATGCTTTACGGTGGGAACTACACATGCGGAGATCATCCGTTCACCAACACCGCGTATCACAAAGACACGGCGGTTTGAACCAAAAATCTCCAATTTGGACTCCAGATCAAAGGACAGATTTCCACCGGTCTAATGTCCATTGCTCGTGTTTCTTGGCCCAAGCAGGTCTCTTATTATTATTGGTGTCCTTTAGTAGTGTTTTCTTTGCAGCAATTCGACCATGAAGGCCTGATTCACACAGTCTCCTCTGAACAGTTGACGTTTAGATGTGTCTGTTACTTGAACTCTGTGAATCATTTATTTGGGTTGCAATTTCTGAGGCTGGTAACTCTAATGAACTTATCCTCTACAGCAGAGGTAACTCTGGGTCTTCTATTCCTGTGGTGGTCCTCATGAGAACCAGTTTCAACGTTCTTGAAATGTTCCGTATTGACTGACCTTCATGTCTTAAAGTAATGATGGACTGTCGTTTCTCTTGCTTATTTGAGCTGTTCTTGCCATAATATGGACTTGGTCTTTTATCAAATAGGGCTATCTTCTGTATACTCCCCCTACCTTGTCACAACACAACTGATTGGCTGAAACTCATTAAGAAGGAAATAAATTCCACAAATTAACTTTTAACAAGGCACACCTGTTAATTGAAATGCATTCCAGGTGACTACCTCATGAAGCTGGTTGAAAGAATGCCAAGAGTGTGCAAAGCTGTCATCAAGGCAAACGATGGCTATTTGAAGAATCTCAAATATAAAATATATTTTGATTTGTTTAACACTTCTTTGGTTACTACATGTTTCCATATGTGTTATTTCATAGTTTTGATGTCTTCACTATTATTCTACAATGTAAAAAAATAAAGAAAAACCCTTGAATGAGTAGGTGTGTCCAAACTTTGACTGGTGTATATGCTTGTTATCTTTGACCTTTGACCTGTCTTTGACCTTCCAGTGTCAGCCATGTGATCCCTCTGAGCTGCAGCTGTCCCATTGACTTTGAGTTCCAGGTGTACATCATCCAGCCACACAAGGCCTTCTCGGTCCAGCCCCTGTCAGGTAACTCCAATCAGCAGACTTGGTAGCACTTTACATTAGGCCACTGAATAAAGTAGTAATAACACAGTCCTTAACAAGATAGCAACAACATCCTACCTGCTCACTCAGACAGACAGTGAGGAAAACCCCTGTATTATTCTATCTACAGTAGGTATATATTATTTGATTAATGTATTAATCCTGTGAGTCTATTTGCCAGATATGTATCAATTTAATTTTTTATATTTGATGGTAGGATAAATTCTGGTTCACAATAAGGTTCCAGCTATGTTTTTGTGTTAGTTCCTTGAGGTGATTAGTTAAAACTTTGAACCACATAAAATATTTTTTGCTGGCTCCCAGAGACCCAGACTCACCTGTATAAACTCACGTAATATTATTAGCTGATTACCTAGCCCTGACCTGTGATTCCTCAACATCACCATCATGTCTTGTGTCTGAATTACTGTGGAAAGATGCTCATAGTCTGCAACTGCCACCTTGACACAAAGCAGTCAGGGACTCAGTGCATCTAGCACAGGGGGGAGCTGTGTTGTTTTGTCTCTGGCATGGATGGTGATGCTTTCCAGGCAATGCGTGATGATGGATTTCCGGGGTTACGCAAATAGCCTAGTACTCAGACTGGGTAGAGATGTCTGAAAAAGTATCTCTCTATGTTTCCCATGGTTTGAGGGTATTGAAGTGTTGAGTTTAGGTAGGCCTACGTATTGTTTTCCTTTAACAAATGCGTTACATTCAAGACCGGTATAATCCTTTGTTTGTGTGTGATTCTAGGAGTGATTCCAGCCAATGGGAAGGTGGAGGTGACCGTCACATTCAGGCCGTTCCAGTATGACACGTCCCAGGTCACTCTACAAGTGGTCATCTCCCAGTTCAATTCCAAACCCTACGTCTGCACCCTCAGCGGGTCCTCCTCGCCCCACCTGGCTCTCAGGTATCTCAGATCCATTTTGAAATGTTACAGGTTAATTCATCAAACATTATATTGAATTATGTCACTTTTACCAGGTCATAGTTACAATGACAAGACTGGTATATATACCAGTCTTTTATTTATATATATATATATATATGGTCAGCAAAGTTCCTGTTTTCTTGGTTTGTATCACGTTATTGCTTGTTATTTGGTGTCATTGTGAGTTCCATCAATGAATGCACTGAGCCAAATATATTTATTTTACTGATAAGAATGGAAACGTGATTGTTAAGTGGTTACGCACATTTCATAGAGCAACTGCTGAGAGAGAGACCAAGTGCTGCACATGTACTGTATTGAAACTCTCCATCTGCAAACTTTGAAAATGGAAATTGTACAAACATTTAGAGAGATAAAAATGAACCCTTGCAGTGAAGAACCATACAAGTGCATACTGTTCCATTTTCTTATAATCAAATATTTATCTGTTTTTAAGTGTGTATATTCCACATTAGGATTTTTACGGTTGTTAGATACTTGAATCATTTTCTTTTCTAAATGTTTTATAATGATGCATTCTGTGTATCTACATTTTTCAAAAAATTCACATATATGGTTCTTCTGCACGATTCAAATGATGATGATACCCTTCTGTTCCATTGATTTCTGTTCATGGCTAACTTCTTTGTTTAGTCTTGGGCTACAGACTCAAAACCACACACAGTCACTTATACTGATAAACAGGTTGTTCTTGTTTCGAGTCTGTATATAAAATATAATTTTTGATTCAGTTCCCATGAGAAAATGGGTGTACTCCATCACTGACAGTGGACGAGTTTTACTCCCCTGTGTTATGACTGAAATAAGTTAATGATTCATCAAGCAAGGGAACTGCAGTCATATCAAAATGCATTGGTATCCAATCCATTCAATGTGTGTGCTTTGGATCAAATATTCCCATGTTTACTTCTGCCTGGACCCGCAATAAAAGTTTATTATTGAAATTTTACTGCAGTGGGCTAAATCAGGGTCACGCAGAGTGTTTCTTGGTAGTCTTAAACAAATCTACTTTGAAACAAAAGTATACACCTCACACACATGGTTATGGGCTTTAAAAAAAAGAAGACACCTGTACCATGTCAGATATAGAGTTGAATTGTATTACATTTTGAGTTTGCATCCCAATATTACACATCACAGAAGACTGAAATATTACAAAACCGTTTGACAGAGAAACACATGATTTTCCACTGGCTTTTTGAAATACTGTTGTGAATTGTGAAATTATAAAAAAAATATTAATAACATTCCACCGATGAGGCCACTAGAGGGCAATTTGGTCATTTGACTGCAGGAAACATGCTACATACATTTATTGGTGTTGTTTCTGACCCAGTCAACAGGAGAAAGACATGGGACATGCAAGAGAAGTTCTGTTTGTTGACAGTCGAGGGCCTCCACCTGTCTCCTTGATACAGCCTCTGACCAAAACCAAGCAGAGGTCAATGCGGACACCTGAAAAGTCAAAGGTAATGCAAGCATTTAACTCCTGCTGTACTTACCAAGGGTGTGTTATTGGATGCTAGCATGCTAGTTAGCTATGGCTTCATAGTTAGCTAGCTGAATAAAGTAAGTTGAGTCTATTCCTTGAAACATTGAACCGCTGTAGTTTGCAACAATTCTAATTTCTAAAGTGGAAGTTGGGAGAGTTTTATTCGGGTGTTTCAGTGAAACAATTATAGTTTCTGAGGTGGAAGTTGGGAGAGTTATATTTGGGAGTTGTGGTGAGGGGAGGCCCTACTCTCTCCTTTCCCAGATGTTTAGTTCATTTCATTCCGATCTCCTCGCATTATTGTAGCCATTTGCTACAGCCTGTTAACTATGCCTCTGCCTATCCCTGTTCTCTCCCTCTCTGCACAGGCTACACAAATGCCTCACACCGCGTGGCTGCTGCCTCTCTAACCTGGTGGTCCCTGCACGCACCACACACCTGGAGTTCCAGGTCTCAGGCAGCCTCTGGAACTGCCGTTCTGCTGCCAACAAGGCTGACTTCATCCCGGCCTATGCTACCCTCCAGTCCCTCGACTTCCTGGCGCTGACGGAAACATGGATTACCACTGAAAACACTGCTACTCCTACTGCTCTCTCCTCGTCTGACCATGTGTTCTCGCATACCCCGAGAGCATCTGGTCAGAGGGGTGGTGGCACAGGAATCCTCATCTCTCCCAAGTGGACATTCTCAATTTTTCCCCTAACCCATCTGTCTATCTCCTCATTTGAATTCCATGCTGTCACAGTCACTAGCCCATTTAAGCTTAATATCCTTGTCATCTATCGCCTCCAGGTTCCCTTGGAGAGTTCATCAATGAGCTTGACGCCTTGATAAGTTCCTTTCCTGAGGATGGCTCACCTCTCACAGTTTTGGGGGATTTCAACCTCCCTACATCTACATTTGACTCATTTCTCTCTGCCTCCTTCTTCCACTCCTCTCTCTTTTGACCTCACCCTCTCACCGTCCCCTACTCACAAGGCAGGCAATACGCTTGACCTCATCTTTACTAGATGCTGCTCTTCTACTAATCTCACTGCAACTCCCCTCCATGTCTCCGACCACTACTTTGTATCCTTTTCTCTCTCGCTCTCCTCCAACACTACTCACTTTGCCCCTACACAGATGGTAATGCGCCGCCGCAACCTTCGCTCTCTCTCTCCCACTACTCTCTCCTCTTCCATCCTATCATCTCTTCCCTCTGCTCAATCCTTCTCCCTCCAATCTCCTGATTCTGCCTCCTCAACCCTCCTCTCCTCCCTTTCTGCATCCTTTGACTCTCTGTGTCCCCTATCCTCCCGGCCGGCTCGGTCCTCCCTCCAGCTCCGTGGCTTGATGACTCGTTGCGAGCTCACAGAACAGAGCTCCGGGCAGCTGAGCGGAAATGGAAGAAAACTAGACTCCCCTATGGACCTGGCATCTTTTCACTCCCTCCTCTCTACATTCTCTTCATCTGTTTCTGCTGCTAAGGCCACTTTCTACCACTCTAAATTCCAAGCATCTGCCTCTAACCCTAGGAAGCTCTTTGCCACATTCTCCTCCCTGCTGAATCCCCCCCCCCCCTCGCTCTTCAAGAGAGCGAGAGTTGCACCCCTTCTCAAAAAACCAACACTTGATCCCTCTGATGTCAACTACAGACCAGTATCCCTTCTTTCTTTTCTTTCCAAAACTATTGAGCGTGCCGCCTTTAGCCAACCTCTGCTATCTCTCTCAGAATGACCTTCTTGACCCAAACCAGTCAGGTTTCAGGACTGGTCATTCAACTGAGACTGCTCTTCTCTGTGTCACGGAGGCTCTCCGCACTGCTAAAGCTAACTCTCTCCTCTGCTCTTGTCCTTCTAGACCTGTCTGCTGCCTTTGATACTGTGAACCATCAGATCCTCCTCTCCACCCTCTCCGAGCTGGGCATCTCCGGCGCGGCTCACTCTTGGATTGCGTCCCTACCTGACCGGGTCGCTCCTACCAAGTGGCGTGGCGAGAAGCTGTCTCCGCACCACGTGCTCTCACCACTGGTGTCCCCAGGGCTCAGTTCTAGGCCCTCTCCTATTCTCGCTATAAACCAAGTCACTTGGCTCTGTCATATCCTCACATGGCCTCTCCTATCATTGCTACGCTGACGATACACAACTAATCTTCTCCTTTCCCCTTCTGATAATCAGGTGGCGAATCGCATCTCTGCATGTCTGGCAGACATATCAGTATGGATGACGGATCACCACCTCAAGCTGAACCTTGGCAAGACGGAGCTGCTCTTCCTCCCGGGGAAGGACTGCCCGTTCCATGATCTCGCCATCACGGTTGACAACTCCGTTGTGTCCTCCTCCCAGAGTGCGAAGAGCCTTGGCGTGACCCTGGACAACACCCTGTCGTTCTCCGCTAACATCAAGGCGGTGACCCGATCCTGCAGGTTCATGCTCTACAACATTCGGAGAGTACGACCCTGCCTTACACAGGAAGCGGCACAGGTCCTAATCCAGGCACTTGTCATCTCCCGTCTGGATTACTGCAACTCGGCTGTTGGCTGGGCTCCCTGCCTGTGCCATTAAACCCCCTACAACTCATCCAGAATGCCGCTGCCCGTCTGGTGTTCAACCTTCCCAAGTTCTCTCACGTCACCCGGCTCCTCCGCACACTCCACTGGCTTCCCAGTTGAAGCTCGCATCTGTTACAAGACCATGGTGCTTGCCTATGGAGCTGTGAGGGGAACGGCACCTCCGTACCTTCAGGCTCTGATCAGTCCCTACACCCAAACGAGGGCATTGCGTTCATCCACCTCTGGCCTGCTGGCTCCCTTCCTCTGCGGAAGCATAGTTCCCCGCCTCAGCCCAGTCAAAACTGTTCGCTGCTCTGGCACCCCAATGGTGGAACAAGCTCCTCACGGGCGCCAGGACGGCAGGAGTCGCTCACCACCTTCCGGAGACATTTGAAACCCCACCTCTTTAAGGAATACCTGGGATAGGATAAAGTAATCCTTCTACCCCCCAAAAAAAATAAAATAAATAAATAGTAAAGTGGTTATCCCACTGGCTATAGGGTGAATGCACCAGTTTGTAAGTCGCTCTGGATAAGAGCGTCTGCTAAATGACGTAAATGTAAATGTGCATTTCCAGAAAGACTTCTAGCTAACATCACACCTTAATTATCTTGAAAACCCAGCTGCACAGAGATAGTCATGCTAGAAATAAACTACAATGGTAGCTACAAGGCTTTTAAGAAACTCACTCCAGTTCATTTAGCAGACATTTAGCAGACCATTTAGCAGACTAAGCGTATTGCAACGCTTCACTGGATCAATCTGAAACTTTGCATACACACTGCTGCCATCTAGTGTCCAAAATCTAAATTGCGCCTAAACAGCATTATTATATTGTGGCCTTTCTCTTGCATTTCAAAGATGATGGAACAAAAGAATATATAGAAAACACATGATTTTTTGTTTGTATTATCTTTTCCCAGATCTAATGTGTTATATTCTCCTACATTCATTTCACATTTTCACAAACTTCAAAGTGTTTCCTTTAAAATGGTATCAAGAATATGCATATCCTTGCTTCAGGTCCTGAGCTACAGGCATTTAGATTTGGGTATGTCATTTTAGGCAAAAAGAAAGTGTACGATCCTTAAGAGGTTAATGATATATACCCATTTGATTCTTGAAGAATATAATTATAAATGCCTCATGATCTTAATTCAACTGTCATATGTACCCCATCAGAACCCAAAATAGAAGCTTGTTTTACTCCAATGTGTGTAAACAATGTAAATGTAATGAAAACAACACTGTATAACCTTAAAACATTTTATTTTTATTTTTTTTATTTCACCTTTATTTAACCAGGTAAACCAGTTGAGAACAAGTTCTCATTTACAACTGCGACCTGGCCAAGATAAAGCAAAGCAGTGCGATAAAAACAACAACACAGAGTTACATATGGGGTAAAACAAAACAAAATCAAAAATACAACAGAAATACAATTAATATACAGTGTGCAAATTTAGCAAGTTATGGAGGTAAGGCAATAAATAGGCTATAGTGCAAAATAATTACAATTTAGTATTAACACTGGAATGATGTGCAAGAGATGATGTGCGAATAGAGATACTGGGGTACAAATGAGCAAAATAAATAAACAATATAGGGATGAGGTAGTTGGGCAGGCTAATTTCAGATGGGCTGTGCACAGGTGCAGTGATCGGTAAGGTGCTCTGACAACTGATGCTTAAAGTTAGTGAGGGAGATAAGTGTCTCCAGCTTCAGAGATTTTTGCAATTTGTTCCAGTCATTGGCAGCAGAGAACTGGAAGGAATTGCGGCCAAAGGAGGTGTTGGCTTTGGGGATGACCAGTGAGATATGCCGCTGGAGCGCAGACTACGGGTGGGTGTTGCTATGGTGACCAATGAGCTAAGATAAGGCAGGGATTTGCCTAGCAGTGATTTAAAGATGGCCTGGAGCCAGTGGGTTTGGCGACGAATATGTAGTGAGGACCAGCCAACAAGAGCGTACAGGTCACAGTGGTGGGTATTATATGGGGCTTTGGAGACAAAACGGATGGCACTGTGATAGACAACATCCAATTTGCTGAGTAGAGTGTTGGAGGCTATTTTGTAAATGACATCGGCCGAAGTCAAGGATCGGTAGGATAGTCAGTTTTACGAGGGCATGTTTGGCAGCATGAGTGAAGGAGGCTTTGTTGCGAAATAGGAAACCGATTCTAGATTTAACTTTGGATTGGAGATTCTTAATGTGAGTCTGGAAGGAGAGTTTACAGTCTAACCAGACACCTAGATATTTGTAGTTGTCCACGTATTTAGGTCAGACCCGTCTAGAGTAGTGATTCTAGTCGGGTGGGCGGGTGCAAGCAGCGTTCGGTTGAAGAGCATGCATTTAGTTTTACTAGTGTTTAAGAGCAGTTGGAGGCTACTGAAGGAGTGTTGTATGGAATTGAAGCTCGTTTGGAGGTTTGTTAACACAGTGTCCAATGAAGGGCCAGATGTATACAAAATGGTGTCGTCTGCGTAGAGGTGGATCTGAGAGTCACCAGCAGCAAGAGCGACGTCATTGATATACACAGAGAAAAGAGTTGGCCCAAGAATTGAACCCTGTGGCACCCCCATAGAGACTGCCATAGGTCCAGACAACAGGCCCTCCGATTTGACACATTGAACTCTATCTGAGAAGTAGTTGGTGAACCAGGCGAGGCAGTCATTTGAGAAACCAAGGCTATTTAGTCTGCCAATAAGAATGCGGTGGTTGACAGAGTCGAAAGCCTTGGCCAGGTCAATGAAAACGGCTGCACAGTACTGTCTATTATCGATCGCGTTATAATATCATTTAGGACCTTGAGCGTGGCTGAAGTGCACCCATGACCAGCTCGGAAACCGGATTGCATAGCGGAGAAGGTACGGTGGGATTCGAAATGGTCGGTGATCTGTTTGTTGACTTGGCTTTCAAAAACTTTTTGAAAGGCAGGGCAGGATGGATATGGGTCTGTAACAGTTTGGATCTAGAGTGTCACCCCCTTTGAAGAGGGGGGATGACCGCGGCAGCTTTCCAATCTCTGGGGATCTCAGACGTTACGAAAGAGAGGTTGAACAGGCTAGTAATAGGGGTTGCGACAATTTGTGGCTAGTTTTAGAAAGAAAGGGTCCAGATTGTCTAGTCCAGATGATTTGTAGGGGTCCAGATTTTGCAGCTCTTTTAGAACATCAGCTGTCTGGATTTGTGTGAAGGAGAAGCGGGGGGGCATGGGCAAGTTGCAGCGGAGGGTGCAGAGCTGGTGGCCGGGGTAGTGGTAGCCAGGTGGAAAGCATGGCCAGCCGTAGCAAAATGCTTGTTGAAATTCTCGATTAGTGTAGATTTATCGGTGGTGATAGTGTTTCCTAGCCTCAGTGCAGTGGGCAGCTGGGAGGAAGTGCTCTTATTTTCCATGGACTTTACAGTGTCCCAAAACTTTTTGGAGTTAGTGCTACAGGATGCAAATTTCTGTTTGAAAAAGTTAGCCTTTGCTTTCCTAACTGCTTGTGTATTTGATTCCTAACTTCCCTGAAAAGTTGCATATCACGGGGGCTATTTGATGCTAATGCAGTACGCCACAGGATGTTTTTGTGCTGGTCAAGGGCAGTCAAGTCTGAGGAGAACCAGGGGCTATATCTGTTCTTAGTTCTGTATTTTTGAATGGGGCATGTCTATTTAAGATTGAGAGGAAATTACTTTTAAAGAACAACCAGGCATCCTCTACTGACGGAATGAGATCTATATCCATCCAGGATACCTGGGCCAGGTCAATTAGGAAGGCCTGCTCGCTGAAGTGTTTTTGGGAGCGTTTGACAGTGATGAGGGGTGGTCGTTTGACCGCGGACCCGTTACGGACGCAGGCAATAAGGCAGTGATCGCTGAGATCCTGGTTGAAGACAGCGGAGGTGTATTTAGAGGGTAAGTTAGTCAGGATGATATCTATGAGGGTACCCATGTTTACGGATTTAGGGTTGTACCTGGTAGGTTCGTTGATAATTTGTGTGAGATTGAGGGCATCTAGTTTAGATTGTAGGATGGCCGGGGTGTTAAGCATATCCCAATTTAGGTCACCAAGCAGTACGAACTCTGAGGATAGATGGGGGCAATCAATTCACATATGGTGTCCAGGGCACAGCTGGGGGCTGAGGGGGTCTGTAGCAAGCGGCAACAGTGAGAGATTTATTTCTGGAAAGGTGGATTTTTAGAAGTAAAAGCTCAAACTGTTTGGGCACAGACCTGGATAGTATGATGGAGCTCTGCAGGCTATCTCTACAGTAGATTGCAACTCCACCCCCTTTGGCAGTTCTATCTAGACGGAAAATGTTATAGTTGGGGATGGAAATTTCAGAATTTTTGGTGGCCTTCCTAAGCCAGGATTCAGACACTGCTAGAACATCAGGGTTGGCGGAGTGTGCTAACGCAGTGAATAACTCAAACTTAGGAAGGAGGCTTCTGATATTTATGTGCAGAAAACCAAGACTTTTACGGTTACAGAAGTCAACAAATGATAGCTCCTGGGGAGTAGGAGTGATACTGGGGGCTGCAGGGCCTGGGTTAGCCTCTACATCACCAGAGGAACAGAGGAGGACTAGAATAAGGATACGACTAAAGGCTTTAAGAACTGGTCTTCTAGTGCGTTGGGTACATAGAATAAAGGGGGCAGTTCTCCGGGCGTTGTAGAAAAGATTCAGGGCATTATGTACAGAAAAGGATATGGAAGGATATGAGTACAGTTCAGGTAACCCTAAGCGTTGGGTAACAATGAAAGAGATAGCGTCATTGGAGGCATCGATTGAGCCGGTCTCGGCGTGTATGGGGGGAGGAACAAAGGAACTATATGAGGCAGTTTGAGAGGGACTAGGGGTTCTACATTGAAATTGTATAATAAGAACTAACCCAAACAGCAATAGGCAAGGCATAATTGACATGGGAGAGAGGCATAAAGCAGTCACGTGTTATTAGAGAGAGCTAAGACACAACTGGAAATAGCGATAACGTTTGGGCTAAGACTAAACAGAATAAACAGGACAGAGTACCGTGTAAAGGAACAGTCCAGCAGGCATCAGCTGTGCAGCTGAGTGATCATAAGGTCCAGTGAACAGCAATATGTGAGTCCGAGAGCAGTTCAAATTGGTGCTTCAGCACAGCTAGCAGGGAGCACAGTTGTGGTTTGCGTGTGCTAGCGGGCCGGGGCTGGCAGATGGATCTTCGTGGTCGCCGCAACGGGAAGCCGGGTTGAAACCACATCAGACTATTTCGCCGGCAAACCAGTCGTGTTGGATCGGCGGGGCTCAGTGTCAACACTAGGAGGTCCCGTCCGGTTGACAGAGAGGTAGATAGCCGGGAGATGGGCCTGAGGCTAGCTCAAGGCTAACTGGTGCTTGCTATAGGGCAATGGTAATGGTAATCAGCCAACAACAGGTTGCAGCTAGCTAGCTGGTTGTGATGATCCGGCGCTAGGGTCCAGTGATTCCGGCAGAAAGTCCAATAAGCTATGGGTCGATAGCACGCTGGGTCGATAGCACGCTGTGCAGACTGGCCGACGAATTGTCCAGGCTAGCTAGAGCTGGCTGGTGGATAGTGTAGGCCACGGACAATGGTGAAGACGCTAACGGTGACTAATAACAGGTAGCCACTATTTTCAGCTTACGGTTCTTGATGAAAGTTATAAAGAAATAATATAATCCTTTCCACGTTGGGTGAGGCGGGTTGCAGGAAAGTATATTTAGTTAAAGAATGAAAGTAAAAAATTGAGAAATATAGACAAAAAAACAAGAAACGGGATATTTACACAGGACGAAAAATAAAAGCGACCGTACTGCTACGCCATCTTGGAATCATGTGTTACATGGTTAAAACTGTAATTTTGATATCATGGATGGCCAGCTCTGTCTGAATTTGAGAGTGGTTATATATCTCCAGGCCCATCCCTTAGTTTTTTACCAAAAGAGAGGTGGGGTGTCCGCTTTGTTATTGTTTCAATTAAGGATTCTAGCTTTAAAAGGTCTCGGTATAATGTTTTCTCCAATACATTCTGAGAACATTAAAAGGGATTCAATTTATACTGTACCTTCCAGCTTTTTTGCTTTGATAACAGGTTTTGCTCTTTAAAGTTGTTCTCACCTGACTGTCTCCATGTTGATTATGTTGTTAAGGCTGATGCAGACGGGTTTTACGTGGGCGATGATTATGGATATTTCCACTGGAATGAAGAACATGGCCATTGGGGTAAGCATTTCACACCTCTGTTGGGTCTTGGTTTAATCATTGTATTACCATTCCTTTATGGAAATGAGAGGATCAAGCTTCTGCTCTCATTCTTTTTACAGAGAGGTGGACCCTAAACAACAACGAGTACAACATGAGTATGCGGACAAGTGATGACCAGGATCAACCTGGTCAAGGGGCCAAATGGGAAATAGAGGCTGGTTCTTCTCAGATTGTCGATGCTCCTGCCCATCTCCCCCTCCCTACTTCCTCTGATCTCCCTCAGCAGAGCCCACAGGAGCAGCCTGGATTCCTCGTAGCATCCCCTTGGCCCTCTTGCAAAGTAAGCACTTTGTTCGTAACACAGCATTGACATCTGCACAGCTACACAATCCACCAGATACATTCATTTTGGGATTTGGAGTGCTATGATTACACTGCCTTTACAGTGAAGTTGATTGAGATGTTGGACCAATGTAATGGAGTTTCAGATTACCTGGATTACCCAGAGTACCTAGATTGAGTTCAGATCTGAAACATAAAGACTGTTTCGTATCCACGGTATGAAGCCTCTTTCCACACATTCTAAACAACCTGGTGTGTTTCCCTCTCCTGTAGCGTTGGGACTCTTGAGGAGATGATTGAGATTGCATGGCAGAAGTGTCAGGAGTACCAATCTAAGTTCTTCATGTGGTATTGTGTTACCCTGTTGTGCACACAGAGTAGGGCACAGGTACGTTTATTCGTTGGATGAGACAGCAGAGTTAGAATGGATGATGAGGGAGGGGATGATTATTATGGTTTGCATATTCATAAGTAAGCAAACAGATATGTTTCAGGCCATGCGTCTATTACATTGTAATTGATTACATGTTGTTTCTGGACTAAACTTCTCTTTCTATACCACTATCTATAGCCCTTCTCTCCACCAGTGAAGCCCATCGTGGCTGAGCTGCCCATCTCTCCACCAGTGAAGCACATCGTGGCTGAGCTGCCCATCCTCCACCAGTGAAGCCCATCATGGTTGAGCTTCCCATCTCTCCACCAGTGAAGCCCATTGTGGTTGAGCTTCCCATCTCTCCACCAGTGAAGCCCATTGTGGTTGAGCTTCCCATCTCTCCACCAGTGAAGCCCATCATGGTTGAGCTTCCCATCTCTCCACCAGTGAAGCCCATCGTGGCTGAGCTGCCCATCTCTCCACCAGTGAAGCCCATCATGGTTGAGCTTCCCATCTCTCCACCAGTGAAGCCCATCATGGTTGAGCTTCCCATCTCTCCACCAGTGAAGCCCATCGTGGCTGAGCTGCCCATCTCTCCACTAGTGAAGCCTGTCATGTTTGAGCTTCCCATCTCTCCACCAGTGAAGCCCATCGTGGCTGAGCTGCCCATCTCTCCACCAGTGAAGCCTGTCATGGTTGAGCTTCCCATCTCTCCACCAGTGAAGCCCATTGTGGTTGAGCTGCCCATCTCTCCACCAGTGAAGCCCATCGTGGCTGAGCTGCCCATCTCTCCACCAGTGAAGCCCATCATGGTTGAGCTTCCCATCTCTCCACCAGTGAAGCCCATCATGGTTGAGCTTCCCATCTCTCCACCAGTGAAGCCCATCGTGGCTGAGCTGCCCATCT
This sequence comes from Coregonus clupeaformis, assembly GCF_020615455.1. Taxonomy (NCBI): domain Eukaryota; kingdom Metazoa; phylum Chordata; class Actinopteri; order Salmoniformes; family Salmonidae; genus Coregonus; species Coregonus clupeaformis. The sequence continues at coordinate 53,304 of NW_025536335.1, forward strand.
CTCCACTAGTGAAGCCCATCGTGGCTGAGCTGCCCATCTCTCCACCAGTGAAGCCAATCATGGGGCACAGGATTTCTTTAATTCACCTCCACCACAGGGATGCCAAAGGGTACAGGATTTCTTCAATTCACCTCCACCACAGGGAAGCCAAGGGGCACAGGATTTCTTCAATTCACCTCCACCACAGGGATGCCAAAGGGCAAAGGATTTCTTCAAATCACCTCCACCACAGGGATGCCAAGGGGCACAGGATTTCTTCCCTCCACATCCAGTGGAGCCCATCGTGGTTGAACGGCCCATCTCTCCAGTGGTAGCTGAGTCTCTTCAGAGATTTGAGGTAGGCTACTCACTCCAAACTGTCCCTTTTTAATTTGTACATCACGGTCGTATTTTTAACTGCAATCAGCAATTCTCACGTTTATATGTTGTTGTTTTTTTACTTTAGCTAATTTAGTAAATATTTTCTTAACACTTATTTTCTTAAAACGTAATCGTTGGTTCAGGGCTTGTGAGCAAGCATTTCACGGTAAGGTCAACACCTGTTGTATTCGGTGCATTTGACAAATACAATTAGATTTTATTTGATTTGTTTATGTCTTTTCCCAGTTTGCCCCACCACCGCGGAAAATAAGCCACTGAAGGATCTAACACAGCGACATAAAAAAAGACAGAAAGACATGGAAACTTCAGTTCCACAGGCCAGACCTACTCTGCCTCCTCCCAGCCTATCGGATTATTTCCCTTCACCTACACCACAGAGATGCCAAAGGACCCAGGATTTCTTCCTCCACCTCCAGTGAAGCCCATCGTGGCTGAGCTGCCCATCTCTCCACCAGTGAAGCCTGTCATGTTTGAGCTGCCCATCTCTTCACCAGTGAAAACCAGCTGAAGGGTCTGGAAACAGCAACATAAAAAAAGACAAAAAGACATGGAAACTTCAGTTCCACAGACCAAAACTACTCCACCTCCTCCCTGCCTATCGGATTATTTCCCTCCACCACAGGGATGCCAAGGGGCACAGGATTTCTTTAATTCACCTCCACCACAGGGATGCCAAAGGGTACAGGATTTCTTCAATTCACCTCCACCACAGGGAAGCCAAGGGGCACAGGATTTCTTCAATCCACCTCCACCACAGGGATGCCAAAGGGGCAAAGGATTTCTTCAAATCACCTCCACCACAGGGATGCCAAGGCGCACAGGATTTCTTCCCTCCACATCCAGTGGAGCCCATCGTGGTTGAACGGCCCATCTCTCCAGTGGTAGCTGAGTCTCTTCAGAGATTTGACGTAGGCTACTCACTCCAAACTGTCCCTTTTAATTTGTACATCACGGTCGTATTTTAACTGCAATCAGCAATTCTCACGTTTATATGTTGTTGTTTTTTTACTTTAGCTTATTTAGTAAATATTTTCTTAACACTTATTTTCTTAAAACGTAATTGTTGGTTCAGGGCTTGTGAGCAAGCATTTCACAGTAAGGTCAACACCTGTTGTATTCGTGCATTTGACAAATACAATTAATAGATTTTATTTTATTTGTTTATGTCCTTTCCAAGTTTGCCCCACCACCGCGGAAAATAAGCCACTGAGGGATCTAACACAGCGACATAAAAAAAGACAGAAAGACATAGAAACTTCAGTTCCACAGGCCAGACCCTACTCCACCTCCTCCCTGCCTATCGGATTATTTCCCTTCACCTACACCACAGAGATGCCAAAGGGCCCAGGATTTCTTCAATTCACCTCCACCACAGGGATGCCAATGGCCAAAGGATTTCTTCAATTCACCTCCACCACAGGGATGCCAAAGGGCCAGGATTTCTTCAATTCACCTCCACCACAGGGATGCCAAAGGGCCCAGGATTTCTTCAATTCACCTCCACCACAGGGATGCCAAAGGGCCCAGGATTTCTTCAATTCACTTCCACCACAGGGATGCCAAAGGGCCCAGGATTTCTTCAATTCACCTCCACCACAGGGTTTCGAAAGAGCCCAAAATGGAGTTAACCCATATTCAATGAAAGTAGGTGATTATGCTTTAGCTAGCTCACATTTCACACCACAAGAGAGAGAGAGAGAGAGAGAGAGAGAGAGAGAGAGAGAGAGAGAGAGAGAGAGAGAGAGAGAGAGAGAGAGAGAGAGAGAGAGAGAGAGAGAGAGAGAGAGAGAGAGAGAGAGAGAGAGAGAGAGAGAGAGAGAGAGAGAGAGAGAGAGAGAGAGAGAGAGAGAGAGAGAGACGGACAGAGAGCAAAGACAGAGCTCAAAGACATTGCTCCTGCATTTTTAACAAAAAATATAGATTTAGAGTTAGATAAAGTAGGATTTTTTTGGCAGGGACATATACAGGAAGCTACCCTCCACAACAAACCTTCATTCCAAACCTAAACTCCAAACCTATTACTGATTTTGGACGGAATTACCTTGGAAAGCTTTCACTACCAAGGATTACTATTCTCAAACATACAGCAAATGCTCTGGAAAACAAACAGAAACCTGAAAAACACCATCCAACCTGGAACTGGAGTGAGTAATGTTTAGTATGAAGCTATTTTTCACTTTCAAAAACCAAGAAGGAAAATTCATTACAATGATATATTTTATATTATAAGGACTGAATTCTAAGGCTACCAAGCTTAAGCTTGCTACAAAGAGATACAATTTCAATTAGGCACTGACGTGTGAAGTGCGAGGTGTCAAAGCCCTTGATCCCAACAATGGCAGGAGAGTCGTTCAGTCTACCCCAACTAAATGGAGAGGCCTTAGAAGCACCCCCCCACTGTTCAGAGGTCATTAAAATACAGTACCCTCTGAATGTAAAAAAACGACAAGACACGAAAAGAGTACAAATTGAAACTTCTTTTGGGGAAGCACGAGATACTTTTTGCTGATTTGTATAAAAATGGGAACATAAGCAACCTTATCTTCCACACAGACCATCCCCTGGCATGGCACAGTGCTATACTAGCACACTACCCCTCTGTTAAGAGGGGGGTGTTAGGACGGGTGGAAACTCGGATACTGGGACAACGAGGACTCTGGAGTCGCCTAATATTAATTCTATAAATCTCTGGAACCGTTTTGGTTCAAGGCAACACCAAACAGTTCCAGCTGGACTTTCACCTAATCAAAGAAATAGCTCAGCAGGAGAAGCCTCCCTTGAGAAAGATACCTACCCCCGAGCGGGTCAGACCAGACCTCTTCATTAAATAACCCCACAGAGCAACCCCAAGCAGAAACTCAACTTCCCAGCACAGAGTACTACTCTCCCTCATTGAAATGAAGGATAAATTCACCCAGCTGGAGGTAAGGTGCAGGTGGAGCTGGGTAACAGCAGGTGAACACACTCCAGTCAGCACAGACCCAGACAACAGTCCAGCACAACAACACCCCCCTAACTAGAACCTGGAGAGCTGCAGGTGGAGAGAGACATGTCTGCACTCTGGACTGTGGTGAGACAACATCAACAGGAGAAAGAGCAGGAGCAGGAGAAGAACAGAGCACTAGAAGAGAGGATCAGAGTGCTGGAGGAGAAGGTGAGAACGATGACGGGTGACATTGAACAACCCATTAGAGAACAGCCCACCTCAGATCCTGGCACAAAGTCTCGACACCGCAGCAGAACAGTACACCCTAGACCCTGACCATAGCCCGACATCACACCCAGACAAACAAATGAAGAACCCCAAGCCCTGGGACCCCAACCCCTCTGAGTAACCCCCAGTCGAGACACCCTGATAGCCCTCATGACGACCCCCACACCCACTGAGGACATACACAAGCCACAGATTGTAACTCCTTATGGACTCAAACGGGAAATACATACAAGAAAATAAACTTTTCCAAAACACACAGTGTCTAAACTCCTGTGTCCAAACACCCAGCGCGCCCTAGACCTCGTCTAAGGACCGACTAGGATCACCCAGCCACATAATAATAACACAGGCACAAACGACCTGAGAACACAGCAGGAAAGGGTGCGCTACATCACTCAAGGGAGTGATAGAAAAGCTTCTTCTACTTTCCCCAACCGCACAAGTGGATCTCAACTCTGTTACCAATGAAAAGACTTCCACCCTGCTACCATACAGCGGGTAAACGCAAGTATTTCCCGTGACTGAGCATCAAAACCAAATGTCTACCTGGCCCACCACTCCACCCTGGACGTGAACAGCCTTTACGACCAGGTCCACCTATACAAGGCAGCAGTGCCCACCTTCGCCCGGACCCTAAAGGATATCGCCTCAACCGCAGACCCAACACCTCACACAGGAGCAACAGACACCCCGCCCAGACCAGCGAGACACTCTCCCAGACCTGGGGACCCCCCAGGACCCCACACATAGAGGACCCCCAGAGAGGGACCTACATCCAGACCACAGCACCATCAACCACATCTGCACCCCCCACCCCAACCAATTAACTCCCCCCAAGTCAACCATGCCCACACCCATTTAGGCCCCTCAGATCAGACCCATGCCCTCCTACCCACCCCAAGCCCCCCACTCCCACAAAGAGGGCCTCAACATGAAAGTCACACAACGCCTTAGGCCGTGAGCAGGAAAACAGGCCCAACACCCACTCTCTACACTAGCCCAAGCCAATGGCATGTACCAGATGCCATGAGGCTCTGCTTCATAATACTGGGCTGAGGCCAAACCACAACCAACAACATTAGACACTTTATGGAACACAAAGCCACTATTTCATCCTGGAATATCCAAGGCCTGAGGTCATCTCTGCCTTTGGCCTAAAGAGCAGGAATCTAGACTTCACCAAAGAAATCGGAAATACAGACATTGTCATCCTACAAGAAACATGGTATAGAGGAGACGGACCCACTGGTTGCCCTCTAGGTTACAGAGAGCTGGTAGTCCCATCCACCAAACTACCAGGTGTGAAACAGGGAAGGGACTCAGGGGGTATGCTAATTTGGAATAGAGCAGACCTAACTCACTCTATTAAATTAATCAAAACAGGAACATTTTACATTTGGTTAGAAATTCAAAAGGAAATTATCTCAACTGAGAAAAATGTCCTCCTGTGTGCTACCTATATCCCCCCACTAGAATCCCCATACTTTAATGAAGACAGTTTCTCCATCCTGGAGGGGGGAAATCAATCATTTCCAGACCCAGGGACATGTACTAGTCTGTGGCGACCCTAAATGCCAGAACTGGACAAGAACCTGACACCTCAGCACACAGGGGGGACAAACACCTACCTGGAGGTGAGCAGCATTCCCCTCCCCATATGCCCCCTAGGCACAACTACGACAACATAACCAACAAAAATGGGTCACGACTCCTGCAGCTCTGTCGCACACTGGGTATGTACATAGTCAATGGTAGGCTTCGAGGGGACTCCTATGGTAGGTACACTATAGCTCATCTCTTGGCAGTAGTACTGTAGACTACTTTATCACTGACCTCAACCCAGAGTCTCTCAGAGCGTTCACAGTCAGCCACTGACACCCCTATCAGACCACAGCAAAATCACAGTCTACTTGAACAGAGCAATACTCAATCATGAGGCATCAAAGCCAAAAGAACTGAATAATATTAAGAAATGCTATAGATGGAAGGAAAGAAGTGATTGACAAACCTACCAAAAAACAATTAGGAAACAACAAATGCAATCCATTCTAGACAACTTCCTGGACAAAACGTTCCACTGTATAGTAGGAAGGTGTAAACTTGGCAGTAGAAAACCTAAACAGTATATTTGACCTCTCAGCTTTCCTATCAAATCTAAAAATCTAACAGAAAACCAAAGAAAAGTAATAACATTGATAAATGGTTTGATGAAGAATGCAAAAACCTAAGAAAGAAATTGAGAAACCTATCCAACCAAAAACATAGAGACCCAGAAAACCTGAGCCTACGCCTTCACTATGGTGAATCACTAAAACAATACAGAAATACACTACGGAAAAGAAGGAACAGCATGTCAGAAATCAGCTCAATGTAATTGAAGAATCCATAGACTCTAACCACTTCTGGGAAAAATTGGAAAACACTAAACAAACAACAACACGAAGAGCTATCTCATCCAAAACGGAGATGCTATGGTAAACCACTTCTCAATCTTTTTGGCCCTATAACAGAGAACAAACAGCAAAAAAATATACATGATCAAATGCAAATCTTAGAATCAACTATTAAAGACTACACCAGAACCCACTGGATTCTCCAATTACAATGAATGATCTACAGGACAAAAAATACAAACCCTCCAACCCAAAAAGTCCTGTGGTGTTGATGGTATCCTCAATGAAATGATAAAATATACAGACCACAAATTTCAATTAGCTATACTTAAACTCTTTAACATCATCCTTAGCTCTGGCATCTTCCCCAATATCTGGAACCAAGGACTGATCACCCCAATCCACAAAAGTGGAGACAAATTTGACCCCAATAACTACCGTGGGATATGCGTCAACAGCAACTTGTGTGAAAATCCTCTGCACTACATTAACAGCAGACTAGTTCATTTTCTCAGTGAAAACAATGTACTGAGCAAATGCTCAAATTGGCTTTTTACCAAATTACGTCGTAAAGACCACGTATTCACCCTGCACATCCTAATTGACAAACAAAACAAACCAAAAAAAAAGGCAAAGTCTTCTCATGCTTTGTTGATTTCAAAAGCTTTTGACTCAATTTGGCATGAGGGTCTGCTATACAAATTGATGGAAAGTGGGGTTGGGGGAAAAACATACGACATTATAAAATCCATGTACAGCAAACAACAAGTGCAGTTCAAAATTGGCAAAAAACACACACATTTCTTTCCACAGGGCCGTGGGGTGAGACAGGGGTGCAGTTTAAGCCCCACCTCTTCAATTACATATATCAACGAATTGAGAGGGCACTAGAACAGCTGAAGCACCCGGCCTCACCCACTAGAATCAAAGTCAAATGTCTTCTGTTTGCTGACGATCTGGTGCTTCTGTCACCAACCAAGGAGGGCCTACAGCAGTACCTAGATCTTCTGCACAGATTCTGTCAGACCTGGGCCCTGACAGTAAATCTCAGTAAGACAAAAATAATGGTGTTCCAAAAAGGTCCAGTTGCCAGACCACAAATACAAATTCCATCTAGACACCGTTGTCCAGAGCACACAAAAACTATACATAGCTAAACATCAGCGCCACAGGTAACTTCAAAGCCGTGAACGATCTGAGAGACGAGGCAAGAAGGGCCTTCTATCATCAAAAGGAACATAAAATTTGACATACCAATTAGGATCTGGCTAAAAATACTTGAATCAGTTATAGAACCCATTGCCCTTATGGTTCTGAGGTCTGGGGTCCGCTCACCAACCAAGAATTCACAAAATGGGACAAACACCAAATTGAGACTCTGCATGCAGAATTCTGCAAAAACATCCTCCGTGTACAACGTAAAACACCAAATAATGCATGCTGGAGCAGAAAGTTAATACCGCTAATTATAAATTCAGAAAAGAACCTTAAATTCTATAACCACTTAAAAGGAAGCGATTCCAAACCTTCCATAACAAAGCCATCATCACAGAGAGATGAACTGGAGAAGAGTCCCCTGAAGTAAGCTTGTCCTGGGGCTCTGTTTACAAACACAAACAGACCCCACACAGCCCCAGGAAAACAACAACAACAACACAACTAGACCCAACCAAATCATGAGAAAACAAAAAAGAGAATTACTTGACACATTGGAAAGAACAAACAAAAAAACAGAGCAAACTAGAATGCTATTTGGCCCTAAACAGAGAGTACACAGTGAGAATACGACCACTGTGACTGACCCAAACTTAAGGAAAGCTTTGACTATGTGCAGACTCAGTGAGCATAGCCTTGCTCATTGAGAAAGGTCGCCGAGGCAGACCTGGCTCTCAAGAGAAGACAGGCTATGTGCACACTGCCCACAAAATGAGGTGGAAACTGAGCAGCATTCCCTAACCTCCTGCCAAATGTATGACCATATTAGAGACACATATTTCCTCAGATTACAGTGATCCACAAAGAATTAGAAAACAAACCCAATTTTGATAAACTCCTTATCTACTGGGTGAAAAACCACAGTGTGGCATCACAGTCTGCAAGATTGACCTGTTGCCACAAGAAAAGGGCAACCAGTGAAGAACAAACACCATTATTTATTTTCCCATTTGTACTTTAAACTATTTGCACATTGTTACAACACTGTATAGACATAATATGACATTTTGAAATGTCTTTATTCTTTTGAAACTTCTGAGTGTAATGTTTACTGTTAATATTTATTGTTTATTTAATCTACTTCACTTGCTTTGGTAATGTTTATACACGTTCCATGACAATAAAGCCCTTAAATTGAAATTGAAGAGAGAGAGAGAGAGAGAGAGAGAGAGAGAGAGAGAGAGAGAGAGAGAGAGAGAGAGAGAGAGAGAGAGAGAGAGAGAGAGAGAGAGAGAGAGAGAGAGAGAGAGAGAGTAGAGAGAGAGAGAGAGAGAGAGAGAGAGAGAGAGAGAGAGAGAGAGAGAGGAGAGAGAGAGAGAGAGAGAGAGAGAGAGAGAGAGAGAGAGAGAGAGAGAGAGAGAGGGCAGAGAGAGAGAGAGAGAGAGAGAGAGAGAGAGAGAGAGAGAGAGAATTGAA